>NC_058083.1:60747112-61029612 GCF_014858855.1 Bufo gargarizans | reverse complement strand
CGGCCCCTGTATACAGAGGATATATATATATATATATATATATACAGCCCTCGCTGACTGTGGCCCCAGGATACAGTCACACCGGCCCCTGTATACAGAGGATATATATATATACAGCCCTCGCTGGCTGTGGCCCCAGGATACATTCACACCGGCCCCTGTATACAGAGGATATATATATATACAGCCCTCGCTGGCTGTGGCCCCCAGGATACATTCACACCGGCCCCTGTATACAGAGGATATATATATATATATATATATATACAGCCCTCGCTGACTGTGGCCCCAGGATACAGTCACACCGGCCCCTGTATACAGAGGATATATATATATACAGCCCTCGCTGGCTGTGGCCCCAGGATACATTCACACCGGCCCCTGTATACAGAGGATATATATATATACAGCCCTCGCTGGCTGTGGCCCCCAGGATACATTCACACCGGCCCCTGTATACAGAGGATATATATATATATATATATATATATACAGCCCTCGCTGACTGTGGCCCCAGGATACAGTCACACCGGCCCCTGTATACAGAGGACATATATATATATATACAGGTCCTTCTCAAAAAATTAGCATATTGTGATAAAGTTCATTATTCTCTGTAATGTGCTGATAAACATTAGACTTTCATATATTTTAGATTCATTACACACAACTGAAGGAGTTCAAGCCTTTTATTGTTTTAATATTGATGATTTTGGCTACAGCTCATGAAAACCCAAAATTCCTATCTCAAAAAATTAGCTTATCATGAAAAGGTTCTCTAAACGAGCTATTAACCTAATCATCTGAATCAACTAATTAACTCTAAACACCTGCAAAAGATTCCTTTTAAAAACTCCCAGCCTGGTTCATTACTCCAAACCGCAATCATGGGTCAGACTGCCGACCTGACTGCTGTCCAGAAGGCCATCATTGACCCCTCAAGCAAGAGGGTAAGACACAGAAAGACATGTCTGAAGGAATAGGCTGTTCCCAGAGCGCTGTATCAAGGCCCCTCAGTGGGAAGTCTGTGGGAAGGAAAAAGTGTGGCAGAAAACGCTGCACAACGAGAAGAGGTGACCGGACCCTGAGGAAGATTGTGGAGAAAGTTGAGAGACACAAGACCCAACACTCTGGATGAGCTTAAGGCCGCTATCGAAGCCTCCTGGGCCTCCATAACACCTCAGCAGTGCCACAGGCTGATTGCCTCCATGCCACGCCGCATTGAAGCATCCTGGGCCTCCATAACACCTCGGCAGTGCCACAGGCTGATTGCCTCCATGCCACGCCGCATTGAAGCATCCTGGGCCTCCATAACACCTCAGCAGTGCCACAGGCTGATTGCCTCCATGCCACGCCGCATTGAAGCCTCCTGGGCCTCCATAACACCTCAGCAGTGCCACAGGCTGATTGCCTCCATGCCACGCCGCATTGAAGCCTCCTGGGCCTCCATAACACCTCAGCAGTGCCACAGGCTGATTGCCTCCATGCCACGCCGCATTGAAGCCTCCTGGGCCTCCATAACACCTCAGCAGTGCCACAGGCTGATTGCCTCCATGCCACGCCGCATTGAAGCCTCCTGGGCCTCCATAACACCTCAGCAGTGCCACAGGCTGATTGCCTCCATGCCACGCCGCATTGAAGCATCCTGGGCCTCCATAACACCTCAGCAGTGCCACAGGCTGATTGCCTCCATGCCACGCCGCATTGAAGCCTCCTGGGCCTCCATAACACCTCAGCAGTGCCACAGGCTGATTGCCTCCATGCCACGCCGCATTGAAGCCTCCTGGGCCTCCATAACACCTCAGCAGTGCCACAGGCTGATTGCCTCCATGCCACGCCGCATTGAAGCAGTCATTTCTGCAAAAGGATTCCCGACCAAGTATTGAGGGCAGAACTGAACATAATTATTTTAAGGTTGACTTTTTTTGTATTAAAAACACTTTTATTTTATTGGTCGGATGAAATATGCAAATTTTTTGAGATAGGAATTTGGGGTTTTCATGAGCTGTGGCCAAAATCATCAATATTACAACAATAAAAGGCTTGAACTACTTCAGTTGTGTGTAATGAATCTAAAATATATGAAAGTCTAATGTTTATCAGCACATTACAGAAAATAATGAACTTTATCACAATATGCTAATTTTTTGAGAAGGACCTGTATACAGCCCTCGCTGGCTGTGGCCCCCAGGATACATTTACACCGGCCCCTGTATACAGAGGATATATATACACAGTACAGACCAAAAGGTTGGACGCACCTTCTCATTCAGAGAGTTTTCTTTATTTTCATGACTATGACAATTGTAGATTCACACTGAAGGCATCAAAACTATGAATTATCACATGTGGAATTATATACATAACAAAAAAGTGTGAAACAACTGAAAATATGTCATATTCTAGGTTCTTCACAGTAGCCACCTTTTGCTTTGATTACTGCTTTGCACACTCTTGGCATTCTCTTGATGAGCTTCCAGAGGTAGTCACCTGAAATGGTCTTCCAACAGTCTTGAAGGAGTTCCCAGAGATGCTTAGCACTTGTTGGCCCTTTTGCCTTCACGCTGCGGTCCAGCTCACCCCAAACCATCTCGATTGGGTTCAGGTCCGGTGACTGTGGAGGCCAGGCCATCTGGCGCAGCACCCCATCACTCTCCTTCATGGTCAAATAGCCCTTACACAGCCTGGAGGTGTGTTTGGGGTCATTGTCCTGTTGAAAAATAAATGATGGTCCAACTAAACGCAAACCGGATGGAATAGCATGCCGCTGCAAGATGCTGTGGTAGCCATGCTGGTTCAGTATGCCTTCAATTTTGAATAAATCCCCAACAGTGAAATCCTCTTTTTAGGAAACAAGCGCTGCAAAAGAAGTCCCCAGCAGCTGGGTGTCCCCATTCAAATAGCCCCGACGTCTATTAAATATTTAGGAATCCATATAGGTAAACAACCAGAGTCCCTTTATCACTTAAATTATCCTCCACTCTTTAAAAGGATTCTTTCAGACATAGAGAGATGGATGAGTTTTCCCCTGTCCCTGGGAGGGAGGTGCCAACTACTGAAAATGATTATCATCCCAAAACTTCTTTACCCCATGCAGACAGTCCCAATCCTGCTTAAGCATAAGGACGTCAAACTACTGGAGCGAGCTTTTAATAGCTTTCTGTGGGCAAGGAAGAGACCCAGAATAGCATTATCAAAATTGCAGTTGCCCAAGATTAAGGGAGGTATGGCGTTCCCTAATTTACGGTTGTATAATCTGGCGAGTCTCACGCGACATTGCATTGACTGGTTGTTTGACACCAATTTCTACACTAATAGATCGCTAGAATCCCAACTTGTAAAGCCTTGGTGCCTGAAGGCCCTTTTGCATACAAAGTACTCAGACCAACCCCCTTTGATAAAAACAAGCCTAATAATAAAGGACACCATTGCGACTTGGAAGGAAGTTCGTAAAATCTTCAAACTGCCCTTCTCCCTATCTAAATATATGCCTCTGTGGGGTCATCCAGAATTCCCAGCGGGTGTACAACTTAAACACTTTAACGCCTGGAAGGCTGCTGGCATCAGAAAGGCATTAGATTTGTGGCATGTGCAGGAACAGCGGTTCTATACTTACTCAGACTTAAAAGAGAAGTTTCTTTTAGGGCATCCGCAACATGTTTTTGCTTTTCTCCAAGTCAAAAGCTTTTTATACACTAGGATCCACGACCCTAGACCACTGTTCTCTGCGAGCGGCTTTGACAATTTACTAGGACAGGGAAGGAATAAGAAATCACTATCAGAACTGTATCAGGGAATCAGTGAAACCAGACATAAACCCACTGCGGAGACTCTCTTTTCATCCTGGAAGAGGGACTTCCCGGAAAGCGACATACAAAGGGTAATACTGACGGGTTGGGAGAAGATCAGAAAGACAGTTATTAATGAGGGATGGAGGGAAACGCAGTTTCGCCTTATTCATAAGGCAATATATGGCTTTCGCTTCTCCCCTCTGTCGGTAAAACAGGATAGATTGACGTGCTGCCCTAAATGTCTCCTACAAGGGTCTAACATGCTACATGGGATTTGGTCGTGCCCGGCCTCGTCTACATTCTGGAGTCTAGTGAGACAGCAAATTAAGAGACATCTTGGGGTCGCCATCCCCGGTACTCCCGAATGTATTTTGTTTCATACATTCCCAGAGAATAGGCAAGTACGACCAATCGTTCACATTATCATTCTGGCGGCCAAAAGATGTCTACTAAACAGCTGGCTTAAACCGCAAGTACCTTCAATGAACGAAATACTAGAGCATGTTAAAAAATGCTTTGATATGGAAAGGGTTGAGGCGAACTCGGTTAGAGGAGTGCGCATCGGCCAGTTTTTCAAACGATGGGAGGACTTTATGTTAATAGTGTACTCAGACGTGGAATTGAAGAGCTTAATGACGCCATTCTTATCTTCAGAGTGGTATCTGAAACGAAAAGTGGCGGGGACTTTAGGGAGGCTGCTGTCCGATTAAGGTATAAATTTGGCTGGAACCCGGTATACTGAAGGAGAAAAGTTTGGGGGGGGGGGGGGGGAGGTGGGGAGGGTTCGGGGGTTATCTTCAAGGGGGAGCTAGGCGAAAAAATTACAAAGGTCAGAATTTTGATTGTGAGGTCATTATATATCAGGCCATGCTAGAGGCGAACTTGATTTATATGAAGAATCTTGCGACATGAGATAACTTTATTGTATCTTTCTGCCTACCTTTGTCCATTCTTCATGATTCTGTACCTTGCTTTTGATTGTGATATGAAAAGTGATAAAAGTTAATAAAGATTATATTTAAAAAATAAATAAATAAATAAATAAATCCCCAACAGTGTCACCAGCAAAGCCCCCCCCCCCCCCCCCCCACACCATCACACCTCCTCCTCCATGCTTCACGGTGGAACCAGGCATGTAGAGTCCATCCTTTCACCTTTTCTGCGTCGCACAAAGACACGGTGGTTGGAACCAAAGATCTCAAATTTGGACTAGTCAGACCAAAGCACAGATTTCCACTGGTCTAATGTCCATTCCTTGTGTTCTTTAGCCCAAACAAGTCTCTTCTGCTTGTTGCCTGTCCTTAGCAGTGGTTTCCTAGCAGATATTCTACCATGAAGGCCTGATTCACACAGTCTCCTCTTAACAGTTGTTCTAGAGACGTGTCTGCTGCTAGGACTCTGTGTGGCATTGACCTGGTCTCTAATCTGAGCTGCTGTTAACCTGCGATTTCTGAGGCTGGTGACTCGGATGAACTTATCCTCCGCAGCAGAGGTGACTCTTGGTCTTCCTTTCCTGGGGCGGTCCGCATGTGAGCCAGTTTCTTTGTAGCGCTTGATGGTCTTTGTGACTGCACTTGGGGACACTTTCAAAGTTTTCCCAATTTTTCGGACTGACTGACCTTCATTTCTTAAAGTAATGATGGCCACTCGTTTTTCTTTACTTACCTGCTTTTTTCTTGCCATAATACAAATTCTAACAGTCTATTCAGTAGGACTATCAGCTGTGTATCCACCTGACTTCTCCACAACGCAACTGATGGTCCCAACCCCATTTATAAGGCAAGAAATCCCACTTATTACACCTAACAGGGCACACCTGTGAAGTGAAAACCATTTCAGGTGACTACCTCTTGAAGCTCATCAAGAGAATGCCAAGAGTGTGCAAAGCAGTAATCAAAGCAATTCATAGTTTTGATGCCTTCAGTGTGAATCTACAATTTTCATAGTCATGAAAATAAAGAAAACTCTTTGAATGAGAAGGTGTGTCCAAACTTTTGGTCTGTACTGTATATATCCTATGTATACAGGGGCCGGTGTGAATGTATCCTGGGGCCACAGCCAGCGAGGGCTGTATATATATATATATATATATCCTCTGTATACAGGGGCCGGTGTGAATGTATCCTGGGGGCCACAGCGAGCGAGGGCTGAATATATATATATCCTCTGTATACAGGGGCCGGTGTGAATGTATCCTGGGGCCACAGCCAGCGAGGGCTGTATATATATATATATATCCTCTGTATACAGGGGCCGGTGTGAATGTATCCTGGGGGCCACAGCCAGCGAGGGCTGAATATATATATATCCTCTGTATACAGGGGCCGGTGTGACTGTATCCTGGGGGCCACAGCCAGCGAGGGCTGTATATATATATATATATCCTCTGTATACAGGGGCCGGTGTGAATGTATCCTGGGGGCCACAGCCAGCGAGGGCTGTATATATATATATATATATATATATATCCTCTGTATACAGGGGCCGGTGTGAATGTATCCTGGGGCCACATTCAGCGAGGGCTGTATATATACATATATCCTCTGTATACAGGGGCCTGTGTGACTGTATCCTGGGGCCACAGCCAGCGAGGACAGTATACAGGGAGTGCAGAATTATTAGGCAAATTAGTATTTTGACCACATCATCCTCTTTATGCATGTTGTCTTACTCCAAGCTGTATAGGCTCGAAAGCCTACTACCAATTAAGCATATTAGGTGATGTGCATCTCTGTAATGAGAAGGGGTGTGGTCTAATGACATCAACACCCTATATCAGGTGTGCATAATTATTAGGCAATGTCCTTTCCTTTGGCAAAATGGGTCAAAAGAAGGTCTTGACAGGCTCAGAAAAGTCAAAAATAGTGAGATATCTTGCAGAGGGATGCAGCACTCTTAAAATTGCAAAGCTTCTGAAGCGTGAGCATCGAACAATCAAGCGTTTCATTCAAAATAGTCAACAGGGTCGCAAGAAGCGTGTGGAAAAACCAAGGCGCAAAATAACTGCCCATGAACTGAGAAAAGTCAAGCGTGCAGCTGCCAAGATGCCACTTGCCACCAGTTTGGCCATATTTCAGAGCTGCAACATCACTGGAGTGCCCAAAAGCACAAGGTGTGCAATACTCAGAGACATGGCCAAGGTAAGAAAGGCTGAAAGACGACCACCACTGAACAAGACACACAAGCTGAAACGTCAAGACTGGGCCAAGAAATATCTCAAGACTGATTTTTCTAAGGTTTTATGGACTGATGAAAGGAGAGTGAGTCTTGATGGGCCAGATGGATGGGCCCGTGGCTGGATTGGTAAAGGGCAGAGAGCTCCAGTCCGACTCAGACGCCAGCAAGGTGGAGGTGGAGTACTGGTTTGGGCTGGTATCATCAAAGATGAGCTTGTGGGGCCTTTTCGGGTTGAGGATGGAGTCAAGCTCAACTCCCAGTCTTACTGCCAGTTTCTGGAAGACACCTTCTTCAAGCAGTGGTACAGGAAGAAGTCTGCATCCTTCAAGAAAAACATGATTTTCATGCAGGACAATGCTCCATCACACGCGTCCAAGTACTCCACAACGTGGCTGGCAAGAAAGGGTATAAAAGAAGAAAATCTAATGACATGGCCTCCTTGTTAACCTGATCTGAACCCCATTGAGAACCTGTGGTCCATCATCAAATGTGAGATTTACAAGGAGGGAAAACAGTACACCTCTCTGAACAGTGTCTGGGAGGCTGTGGTTGCTGCTGCACGCAATGTTGATGGTGAACAGATCAAAACACTGACAGAATCCATGGATGGCAGGCTTTTGAGTGTCCTTGCAAAGAAAGGTGGCTATATTGGTCACTGATTTGTTTTTGAATGTCAGAAATGTATATTTGTGAATGTTGAGATGTTATATTGGTTTCACTGGTAAAAATAAATAATTGAAATGGGTATATATTTGTTTTTTGTTAAGTTGCCTAATAATTATGCACAGTAATAGTCACCTGCACACACAGATATCCCCCTAAAATAGCTAAAACTAAAAACAAACTAAAAACTACCTTCAAAAATATTCAGCTTTGATATTAATGAGTTTTTTGGGTTCATTGAGAACATGGTTGTTGTTCAATAATAAAATTAATCCTCAAAAATACAACTTGCCTAATAATTCTGCACTCCCTGTATTTATCACAAACCCAAGATATTTTTCCATCTGGATGGAATCTGATTGGACTTTTCTTTGTTTATGATGAATTCATGTCTCCTTAACATTTGTAGAGTAAAATCTAGATGAGAGACCAGTATTTCTTAAGATGCTCTTATTAGCCAGTCATCCAGGTAAGGTATAACAAATACTGCTTGAAGTCTGAGAGCTGCTAAGAGAAACACTGCTATCTTCGTGAAGACTCTGGGTACGGAAGTTATTCCGAAGGGGAGGCAGGTAAATTGCAGATGAAGAATTCGACCATGGAATGGAATAGCTATTCTCAGATACTTTCTGTGAGCTTAAAGAATTGGAACATGTAAATATGCATCCTTGAGATTTATAGTCCCTAGAAAGTCGTCTTGTTGAATGACATTGGTGACTGACTATATTGTCTCCATTTAAAAAAAATTCTTGAGGAAAAAAAAAATTGTTTAGATATATGAGGTTTATTACTAACCACCGAGTGCCCTCCGCCTTTGGAACCACAAAAATAGGGGAATATACTCCCTGACCTCGTTCTTCCGCAGGAACTTCTTCTAAAGCATGTTTTGCTATGAATTCTTGTAAAAGCTGGAGAAAACCCCCCAGAGATTTGCTTGTGTTTAGCAAGAAATGTTCTCTTGGAGTTTTCTTGAATTCTAGAGAATACCCGTGGATAATAGTTGAACGCTCGGGCTCAGACATGTCCTCCAAGCAGGATATGTTGGCTAATCTCTCAATTTTATACCAGTACGAGGGTTAGTAAGACCGCAGTGTGCACCTGTCTTTGTTTTTGTTATATTATTTTAATAGTTGAACACACCAGGGCATCTGAGGATGTTGTGGCATAGTGTCTCAACCTTCCAGCCACAGGATACATGTCTTGCATGGCATCATAAGTTTGATTCTTTATCAAAAGGTTTATTTTTGGGGACAAATTTAGTAGTCTTATCTTTCCTTTGTCTTTGAGAACCGAAGGCACGAAAGTTTCTCTGTTAGTGATGTTACAGAAGTTTGAGATCTCTGAGGTCTAGAGTAGATCTTACGTGAAGAACGAAGAAAAGAAACACCTTTATTTTCGGTCAAGGATTTCAAAATGGGTTCTAATTGAGTACCAAATAATGATGAGGGCTAAAACGGAAGAGAACAAAAATGATATTTGGAAGGGACATCCTCATTCCATTCTTTAATCCATAAGGCTCTTCTAGCAGCATTGGATAGGGCTAGGGATCTGGAGGAGAATTGTACAGTATCTAGAGTGGCATCACATAAAAAAAAAAAAACATCCGCCGATTTCATGGTATATTTTGAAGGATTTGCTCTCTGGAAACTCCTTCAATGTCCTGTGTCAGTTGAGACAGCCACAATCTCAATGCCCTTGCTACTGGGTAGATGAAAGCACTGACTTGGCTACCATAGAAGACATTGAATAAACCTTTTTCAAAATGTTATCCGATCTTTTAGAAGGGAGGATTCTTCTGCAGGGAAGATGGTCTTTTCAGAAAGCCTAGCAACCGCTAAATCCACCTTTGGTGGTGACTCCCATTCCCTAGTTGCTTCTGGATTTAATTTATAAGTAGATTTATATCTAGCTCCCGGCTCTACCCTCTTTTCAGGTTTATCCCAATCCTTTAATCAATGTTGGAATTTTATATCTTTGTTTAACAAATACATATCTTCCATGGATACATCATCATCAGAAGAAAGAGTAAGCACTTCCCTATCTGAAGAATCCTCTGGGACAGGGGAAATAAGATTCCTTTTCTTTTTAGATTTAGTAGCAGAAAATGCAGCTTTCATTTCAGCAAAGGTTTCAGAGAGTTGTTTCTTAAATCAGGAGTTTGAGATATCTTTTTCAGCAGGCATACAAGCAGAGCACAGAGATTGATTACAGTCCTCAGGCATTGGTTGTTGGCAATGAGCACACATATTGTGGTTGGACTTGCGCTTTCTTTTCCCAAAACACTATCACGTCTGATATGGCAAGTAACAGACGTGCGGCACAGAGAGGAGGAAAGGAGGGTACCCTCTTACTAGGGAGAGGGAGGCATGGTGACCCCTAACTCACCTAGCACTGGCACCTGGCTGCCCTGACGTCCCTATACAGGCTGCTGACCCGTATGCCGATCACGTGCCCCGTCCCTGGCTTACCCTGAAAGAAGCCCTAGGTAGTGAATAGGGCAGTGGGAGCACTAGTCCTCACCCCTGACACCTAGGATAACAACAGGGAATGGACAAACACTAACAACACATTCAATCCCCAAAGGGAGACTGTTCTGTCCCCAGATTCAGTTCCAGTTGTTTCTGTCTCTTTATCAGTTGACATGGCATTTTAACTGTTGTAATTCATTTGCATTACATTGTGTCGTAACAGCACCATCTATTGATGAGTTTAGGTATTTCACCCAGCCTGTTTTTCTCTATGCATTATGGGAGTCCCAGTGCATTGTGGGTAGTTCCTGGTTCTTGCTAGTCTTGTGCTGGTACAGCAAACAGCCACCATCTTATGTCTCAGCAACCATGCTCTCTCACTGGTTTTCCTGTCACATCATCTGTTATTCAGCCTGTTTTTGAGCATAGTCGGTAAGACCACTATCTATGTGTCATTTACTGCATTGTATTATGTTTCTTGTATTGATAGCTCATTACTATCATTGTATTATATCATATACTGAATGTATAGCAGGTTAATCTGTGTTTTATGCCATATACCATGGTATTTATGTTCTAAAATACTACTGTTTTATTCTGTAGTTTCACCTTTCCTGTCAGTCTACGAGCAATAAAGAGAACCTTAAAGCGGAACAGTCTCTTTTCTCTCAGAGGACAAAAAGGTTTAGCTACATGTCAGATTACACACCGTGCTAACGTGTATGAGGACAGTATAGTGAAACGACTGCTGAGAACAAGCTCAGTGAATAATTGCCAAAGACAGCAGTGAGATGACTGCTGAGAACAAGCTCTGAAGATCAGACTGACGGAGCCGCCATTATCCACGTGGAGCCTGCATACGGATATCGCAACAGTCTTCTAACAGTCGCACCGAATATCTGACTATACGGAGCCCGCCATTATCCACGCAGAGCCTACTTACGGATATCGCAGCAGTCTCCTAACAGTCGCAACATGTCTATTAGTCGAGCATCTTCCATTAAGACAAGGTCTCAGATAAGTGGCTCTAATAGGACATCGATCAGAGAAGCTGCCGCCATTGCCCGCGCCAAAGCAGAAGCAGCAAAGGCAAAAGCCAGCTTCATAGAACAAGAGGTGCAGATAAAGCTAGAGAAAGCGCAACTTGAAGCTTCTCTGAATAGGGAGAAAGCGCAACTTGAAGCCACTCTAGAAAAACTGGCCGCAGATAAAGAGACAGCAGCTGCCATAGCGGAAGCAGAGTATCTAGAAGCCACGGAACTTCAGGAAACCAAGAGTCATCGCAGCAATGTCCATCCAGAAGTTGAATACCAAGATCCAGAACAGCGTACCTTACAATATGTCTATCAACATTCCAAGTCGGACGACGACCCAGATCCACAGCTTAATACAAAGCGGTTTGTTGACAAGCCAAGCCTACCTGCTTATTTGGATCATCAGAAAGTCGACTATCGGTCTCCTTGCAGCAGACTAGAGAATACACATCAGAGTGAAACTGCCTACAACAACTTCTCTCCAGAACAGAGAATCAGAAATCCGCCCCTGCTAAGAGAGATGCCCTTTGCTTCAGAACGGTATTACACAGACAGGATTAAACCAGAGACTTCCAACAGGTATGGCCAATGCACCACACATTCACTCTGACAACACACCACCAGCCGGTTCCAGCGCCAATCAAGCCACAATGGACTTTGCCAGGTTCCTTGCTCGACGTGAGCTGGTCAACAAGGGACTTGTAAAGTTCAGCGACCGTGCTGAGAACTATAGAGCTTGGCGAGCTTCCTTCCAAAATGCCATCAGAGACTTAGGTCTGTCTTGTAGTGAAGAACTGGATCTCCTGGTAAAATGGCTGGGAAGTGAGTCCGCCGAACACGCTAGAAGGATTAGAGACATCAATGTAAATTATCCAGACATTGGTCTAAAAAGGGTCTGGGAGAGACTTAATGAGGTTTATGGCGCAGCAGAGGTCATAGAAAGCGCCTTATTTAAGAGAATTGAGGACTTTCCTAAAATAGTGAACAAAGGCTATTCAAAGCTTAGAGAGTTAAGTGACTTATTAATGGAACTGAGTGTAGCAAAGGCAGAAGGGGATCTGGTGGGATTGACATTTCTTGACACTGCTAGAGGTGTGAATCCCATAGTTCAGAAGCTCCCATACAACTTGCAAGAGAAGTGGGTCATGTATGGTTCTCGGTATAAACAGACTTACAATGTACCATTTCCTCCATTTAATGTGTTTGTAGATTTTGTCTCTGAACAAGCAAAAATCAGAAATGATCCTAGCTTTGATTTCATGATGTCATGTGCCACCACCTCACTCAGTAAACCTCGTAGGGCAACGGTGGAGGTCCACAAAACTAACGTTTCTTCCACAGGTGCAGTCCATAAAGAGTTCAGCTCCTATCAAGGAGGAGACAAACCCAAGGACCCGACCAGACAGTGTCCCTTACACAGGAAGCCTCATTCTCTACTTAAGTGCAGAACCTTCAGAGAAAAGTCAGTGGAAGACCGCAAGACCTTCCTCAAGGAGAACAACATCTGTTTTAAATGCTGCTCGTCAACTTCGCACTTCGCCAGGGACTGTGAGGTTAGTGCAAAGTGTGCCGAATGTGACAGCTCAAACCATAACACAGCTCTACACCCTGGGCCACCATCGTGGGCTTCATCCAAAACCCAAGAGCAAAGCGGGGAGCTGAAGGACACAAATACTGACACTTTGGCAGTTACTTCTAAATGTACAGAGGTTTGCAGAGACCTCAGAGGAGGCAGATCCTGCTCTAAAATCTCCCTAGTGAAGGTTTACCCAGCAGACGACCGAAGCAAAGCCATCAAAGTGTATGCAATTCTAGACGATCAAAGCAACAGGTCGTTAGCGAAGTCTGCCTTCTTTGATAGCTTCGACATCAAAGGACCCGGTGCCCCCTACTCTCTAAGAACTTGTGCTGGTACTGTGGAAACAGCCGGAAGAAGGGCAAGCGGCTACATAGTTGAGTCCAGCGATGGTCAAGTGCGTCTGCCTTTACCAACTATACTGGAATGTAACCAGATTCCTGACAACAGGTCCGAGATACCCACGCCAGAAGTAGCAGCGCATCAGCCTCACCTGAAGCGTATAAGACACCTGATCCCGAACCTTGATCCTGAAGCTCAGATAGTATTACTCCTCGGGAGGGATATCCTACAGGTCCACAAGGTTAGACAGCAGATTAATGGACCTCACAACGCTCCATACGCCCAGAGACTTGACCTAGGATGGGTCATTGTAGGAGAAGTCTGTTTGGGAGGTGTACACAAACCAACAACTGTCTACAGCATGCTTACCAGTACACTTGAGAATGGACGCCCATCTCTTCTCCAACCATGCGAAAATCACTTCTTCATCAAGGAACTGCCTCAAAGCACTTCATCACCAGGTACCTTTGCAGGTCCCACCTACGATGACTTCGTCTGGGATGCCAATCAAGACCACCTGGGATCCACAGTCTTCCGCAAGACTAAAGAAGACAATCGTATAGCGATGTCATTCGAAGATAGACTGTTCCTAGATATAATGGAGCAGGGAATGGTGCAGGACGAAACAAGAAGCTGGGTTGCACCTCTACCCTTTAAACCTCAAAGACAACGCTTACCCAACAATAGAGAGCAAGTTTTCAAGCGATTTGTCTCTCTCAGGCACAACCTAAGAAGCAAACCTGAGATGAGAGATCACTTCTTTACCTTCATGGAAAAGATATTCCGGAATGGTCATGCAGAGCTAGCACCTGTACTTCGAGACTCGGAAGAGCGCTGGTACCTGCCCATGTTTGGCGTGTATCACCCGAAGAAGCCAGGTCAAATCAGAGTAGTGTTTGACTCAAGTGCCAAGTGTGAAGGCGTATCATTGAATGACGTTTTGCTGTCAGGCCCGGATCTAAACAACAAGCTCATAGGAGTGCTTCTCCGGTTTCGCAGAGACTCCAGTTGCATTCACGGCTGATATCCAACAGATGTTCCATTGCTTCCTAGTTAAGAAGGCACATAGAAATTTCTTGAGATTCCTATGGTTCAAGGACAACGATCCCTCTAAAGATGTTACAGAGTATCATATGAAAGTTCACATCTTCGGCAATAGTCCTTCTCCTGCAGTCGCTATCTATGGATTAAGACGCGCAGTTCAGAAAGTAGAAGAAAAGTACGGAGCGGATGTCAGACTCTTTGTAGAGAAGGACTTCTATGTGGATGACGGTCTGAAATCAATGCCCTCAGATGAGACTGCAATCAGTCTTCTTAAAAGAACCCAGGAGATGCTCTCTCTGTCTAACCTGAGGCTACACAAGATCGCTTCTAACAGCCAGAAATTGATGGAAGCCTTTCCTTCTCAGGACCATTCAGAAGACTTGAAGGATTTAGACCTAGGCTTTGACTCGCCTCCGATGCAACGGAGCCTTGGCCTACTATGGGACATAAAAGCTGATACTTTCACTTTCCAGGTTAGCAAAGAAGAAAAACCCTTTACTCGCAGAGGAGTACTGTCGGCCATAAGCAGTTTATATGACCCACTGGGATTTGCAGCTCCTATACTCATCGAAGGTAAAGCTATGTTAAGAGACTTCACCAGAGAAGGGTCGAACTGGGACACTCCCCTTCCCATGAAGGAAAGAACCACGTGGGTGGCCTGGAAGAATTCCCTTACAGCCTTATCGGATCTTCACATAGCACGTCCATATGTTTCTATACCAACTACCAAGGTTGAGACACAAAAACTTTGTGTTTTCTGCGATGCTTCAGTCAAAGCAATTGCGGCGGTAGCTTACTTGAAGACGTTAGATACCAGCGGACAATGCCATGTAGGGTTCGTCATGAGTAAAGCAAAACTAACGCCACTCCAGGAACACACAATACCACGCCTGGAACTATGTGCCGCGGTGTTAGCGGTGGAGTTAGCCGAACTCATCGCTACAGAAATGGACCTAGAGATTAAAGATTCTGAGTTCTATACAGATAGCAAGATAGTACTGGGATATATCTGTAATGAATCTAGACGCTTCTATGTCTACGTCAACAACAGAGTTCTAAGGATCAGAAGATCT
Source organism: Bufo gargarizans (assembly GCF_014858855.1). Taxonomy (NCBI): domain Eukaryota; kingdom Metazoa; phylum Chordata; class Amphibia; order Anura; family Bufonidae; genus Bufo; species Bufo gargarizans. Next base: position 61,014,444 of record NC_058083.1, on the reverse strand, counting down.
ACCTCTCCTGAACAATGGAAATATGTACCTACTCATCTCAACCCTGCAGACCATGCAACCAGATCCGTCGCTGCTGACCGTCTCAAGGATACAATTTGGTTTACAGGCCCCACCTTTTTGTATAAACCGACGCCCAACACAACAGAAACTGCCATGTTTGAACTAGTAGACCCCCATGCTGATGTTGAGATACGTCCTCAGGTATCTGTGTTACATACGGAGACTCTGGACCACCACCTGAAATCCCACAGATTCAGTAGGTTCTCTACTTGGAGATCTCTTGTCCGTGCCATCACTTGCCTGACCCACATTGCTCGGTCGTACAAAGCAACCTCATCTGCAGATAAAGATATCTGTAGAGGTTGGCATCATTGTAAACATGTCTACACAGCTCTCGATCTAGAGCGGTCAAAAAATGTAATTATCCAGGCTGTACAGCATGAAACCTATGCTACGGAAATCGACTGTGTCGTCAGCCAAAGACCCGTGCCTAAAGGTAGTGTTTTAAGGAAACTAGACCCAGTGATCGATGAAGATGGGCTCTTAAGGGTAGGTGGACGCCTTATGGAAGCCGATGTAGGCCTAGCAGAGAAACATCCTGTGATAGTTCCTGGACAGCATCATATAGCTACTCTGCTCGTGCAACATTACCACGAACAGACAAAGCACCAAGGTCGTCTGTTTACTGAAGGAGCTCTAAGAGCAGCCGGAATGTGGATAGTTGGAGCTAAAAGATGTGTATGCAGATTCATATTTAAATGTGTTACCTGTCGGAAACTCCGTGGTATGTCACAGGCACCGAAGATGGCAAACCTCCCGTATGACCGACTAAGTATGGATCCACCCTTCACCAATGTTGGCCTAGACGTGTTTGGACCTTGGCCTGTGGTTGTCCGACAAACCAGGGGAGGCCGTGCGCACGGGAAACGTTGGGCGATTATGTTCACCTGTCTGTCCATCAGAGCTGTCCATATTGAAGTAATTGAATCTATGGATACTTCCTGTTTCATTAATGCTTTCCGACGTTTCATTGCCATTAGAGGACCTGTCAAACACATTCGTTCTGACCGAGGCACAAACTTTGTCGGAGCAGCAAGAGAACTACAACTCTCTTCCAACTTGGATGTTAACAACATAGAAAGATACCTCAGTGAACGAGGATGTACTTGGACCTTCAACCCACCACACTCTTCTCACATGGGAGGTGCTTGGGAGAGGATGATAGGCATCGCACGGAGAATCCTCGACTCAATCTTCTTACAAGAAGGATCTTCAAAGCTGACTCATGAAAGCCTGACTACCTTCATGGCAGAAGTATCGGCTATCATAAATGCCAGACCGCTAACCCCGATTTCTAGCGATCCTGATGACCCAACAGTTCTCACACCCGCCACACTGCTTACCCAAAAGACTGAACAAATTTGTGCTCCATCTGGAGAATTCAATTCCAAAGATCTTTACAAAAATCGATGGAGACAAGTACAGAGTCTCTCAAACTCGTTCTGGGACAAGTGGAAAAAGCAATACATTCCCACTCTGCAACCGAGGAGAAAGTGGCAAACCAACAAGCCTAACCTCCAGACTGGCGATGTAGTCCTAATGAAAGACTGCCAGTCACGGAGAAACGAGTGGCCGTTAGGACTTGTGACTAAGACATTCCCAAGTAAGGACGGAATTGTACGCAAAGTAGAATTGAAAATACGGAGACAGGGAGAGACCAAATTGTTCCTCAGACCAGTAGGAGAACTCGTTCTACTGTTTGCACCAAAAGAATACAATAGTGACGTCGGTTGACGTCAAGCGGGGAGTGTTCTGTCCCCAGATTCAGTTCCAGTTGTTTCTGTCTCTTTATCAGTTGACATGGCATTTTAACTGTTGTAATTCATTTGCATTACATTGTGTCGTAACAGCACCATCTATTGATGAGTTTAGGTATTTCACCCAGCCTGTTTTTCTCTATGCATTATGGGAGTCCCAGTGCATTGTGGGTAGTTCCTGGTTCTTGCTAGTCTTGTGCTGGTACAGCAAACAGCCACCATCTTATGTCTCAGCAATCATGCTCTCTCACTGGTTTTCCTGTCACATCATCTGTTATTCAGCCTGTTTTTGAGCATAGTCGGTAAGAGCACTATCTATGTGTCATTTACTGCATTGTATTATGTTTCTTGTATTGATAGCTCATTACTATCATTGTATTATATCATATACTGAATGTATAGCAGGTTAATCTGTGTTTTATGCCATATACCATGGTATTTATGTTCTAAAATACTACTGTTTTATTCTGTAGTTTCACCTTTCCTGTCAGTCTACGAGCAATAAAGAGAACCTTAAAGCGGAACAGTCTCTTTTCTCTCAGAGGACAAAAAGGTTTAGCTACATGTCAGATTACACACCGTGCTAACGTGTATGAGGACAGTATAGAGACAACAAACCGGAGATCCAACAGCACCAGTTCCAACTGTTCCACCAGCTCCACAGCAACTCCAACAGAGGTCAGAATAGTATATCTTGAAGGAAGGTCTATATCTGGCAACAAGGGAAGTAGAAAGACAGAATATATAGTAACTGGGAGTGGCAGACAAAGAACAGCCCAAAGAAAAAACTACAGATTCCTAAATGGGACAAAAAGGATCGCAAAACTAAACAGGAAAACCTGGACCGGAATCCACGCTGAGGAGAATCCATCTGCCAACAAAAACATATAGTGAGAAAGAGCGCAACAACCCAGTGAACAAGTTGGACTTTTAAACTTACGAGATCTGGCGAGATTTGCGTGGTCCCAGGCATGTGCAGAGCGAAGAAACTCCGCATCCATCATGCGCAGAGGGCTGCTTGACACTGCCGCCATCTTGGTACACCAAAAATATACGAGCGGTCATTTCCACTTACCCGCGGTACACGTGAGAAATCTCAGGTGATATTCAGGAAGCCCATATGCCTGGATGATAGCAAGTACTCTCTGCATCAATCAAGTAACTTTCTGCTTGTTCACCCCGCAGGGGTTAATGGCCAAGGGACAGGCTCAGCCTGTATACAGCACGGGGTGAGAGGTTGTAAACTGAGCGACCCAACAAAGGTATACAGGAACGGCACATCACCCAAATGGAACCTTAGGGACAGAGAACTCTCTCTGTATATAGGGTTCAGCCAGTAGGTACACTTCTATCCAACGTTAAAGAGACAAAAAAAATATGAGGGGTGTTTCCTTTTAAGGTAATTTATACAGTAGTTAATTGTTTAACTGTAAACTGCGTCTCTTCTATCCGGAAGTTAATGAGTCATTAACCCCCCTATGTGTGTGCTGCTGTAGGACGATCAGGAAAAAAGGGTTTACTGAATCTCTCCCACAAAATTATAAGTCAATCTCCTCAGATCTTCCTGCTCTATAACATGACGCCTGAGACTACACTGCATTTTCAAGGGGACACAAAATCCAAAGGGAGTCCCACTATGTCATACTGTCACATACTGTCAATATAGGTTAAACATATTTCTTGCTTTTATTACATTTCACACATTCCATACAAGAATACAGTATGTTCTGTGTGTGAATTTTTCTAAATTTGATTTCTCAATAAAACATTTTCCATATAAAGAACATAAAATGGATTCTCTACAGTAAGTTTTCTGATGATGCAGAAGACTGGCTGTAGAAATAAAACAGTTCTTACATTCTAAACAAGATTACGGCTTCTCTCCTGTGTGAATTTTCTCATATATAACCCAATTTGCCCTTTTTGAGAAACATTTCAAACATTCTGAACATGATTACGGCTTTTCTCCTTTGTGAACTCTGATATGACTAAAGCTGTGACACATTTCCCGGTTTTCTGATGCGTAGAAAGACTTGATTTAACAGCAAAAGATTTCCCACATTTCAAACATGAATATGGCTTCTCACCTGTATGAATTCTCTCATGTATAACAAGAGGTGTTTTTCGTGGAAAACATTTCCCACATTCTGAACATGAATACAGTCCCTCTCCTGTGTGAACTCTCTTATGAATAGCAAGTTGTGCTTTATCACGAAAACATTTTCCACATTCAGGACATGGGTATGGTTTTTCTCCTCTGTGAATTCTCTGATGTGCAGAAAGACCTGCTTTCACTGCAAAGCATTTCCCACATTCTGAACATGAATACGGCCTCTCTCCTGTGTGAACTCTCCTATGGCTAGCAAGTTGTACTTTATCAGGAAAACATTTCTCACATTCAGAACATTTGTATGGCCTTTCGCCTGTGTGACTTCTTTCATGATAACCAATCTGTGATTTATATCTAAAACGTTTCCCACATAATGAACATGAATACGGCCTCTCTCCTGTGTGAACTCTTTCATGGTTAAGAAGTTGTGATTTATTTGTGTAACTTTTCCCACATTCTAAACATGAATACGGCTTCTCCCCTGTGTGAGTTCTCTCATGGGTAACAAGATGTGATCTATTTGCAAAACATTTCCCACATTCTGAACATGAATATGGTTTATCCCTTGAGTGAATTTTTTCATGGGCAACAAGCCTTGGTTTGTCTGCGAAACGTTTCCCACATTCTGAACAGGAGTACAGCTTCACTTCTATGTGAATTTTTCTGTGCATAAGAAGACCTGAGCGGTATGAAAACTGTTTTCCACATTCCCAGCACTGAAAACTTGTTTCCTCTTTCTGATCTGTACTTGTGGCACCAATCTGTGATTGGTCAGGAGAAGGTTCCTCACACTTAGCCGGATAATGTGACAGATCTGTATTATGAAGTCCAGGATGCACATTTCTGGTAATGAGGTTTTCTCGGGACGAGCACTGCACGAGATCTTCCTCTTCTACTTTACCATTCTGTGATAACGTGAAGTTTTCTTCAGAGTTTCTACTGAGATTTTCTGTGAGGATTAAAAGTGGATATTTGTGAAAAGTAGTAAACAAAGAGGCAAACAAATTTAGAATGTTCGTATTACTCTACAAACACACATAGGGGGTTATTTATCAAACTAGTGTAAAGTAGAACTGGCTTAGTTGCAACCGATCAGATTCCTCCTTTCATTTTCCAAAGGAGCTGTCCAAAATGAAAGGTGGTATCTGATTGGTTGCTATGGGGAACTAATCCAGTTCTGTTGTACACCAGTTTGATAAATGACCCCCATAGTTTTTTTTTTGCCAAATCCAGAAGTGGACCCTGCAGGAAGATGTCCTTCCTTTAGGCCTCTTTCACACGAGCGTGACGGATTAGGCCTGGATGTGTTCAGTGATAATCACGTGATTTTGCTTACATGTGATTTCTGTTTTGTATGTGATTGTGTTGCATTTTTTCCATGCGGGTGACATGCGGATTGCATGCGTTTTTAACGTGCATGAAAAAAAACTGAACTATCCTCTAGAGTCAACTGTTACTGCAAACACATATAAATCCCCCCAGCATGCATTTGTTTTTGGGAAAGCTAATTTTTTGGGGAGATTGGCTTGTTTGTGGGCTGGGTTTTTGGATTTTCCTTTGCAGGATGTGCACTTTCCCTTTATCTTCCACCGAGCATGTGTTCTTGCACTGGCCAGTCTTCCGTTGTTTCGGAGAGCGGCCAGAATGATAGAGGAGGAAGCGGATGTGGGTGCATCCTATCATTTCACAGTGGGCCACCAAAGGTCAATTTGTTGGTTTGTATTCTGAGCTTCGTGCGCACCCTGATAAGTTAATTATTTCCGCATGTCGGTGGCTACCTTTAATCGGCTGTTGGGGGAGTTGCGGCCTGCCTCGACTTTCCAGGACACCAACATGCGGCGGAGTGCGTCACCTGAAGAACGTCTGATTGTTACTTTAAGGTAAGACTATATTCTCAGACTCATACATGAATGACCCACTGTTTGCCAATACATAGCTATTTGGTCTATGGCCCGTGTATTCTGAACATTACCTGTTCTATGTAGAAGTACTTAATAGTATTACACATGTATTATATATTGTACATTTACAGTAAGAAACTGTGTGTGCTTTTGCCCTGGCCACTTTTTATACAGTCATTTGGTGTACTACCCAGTCATTTATTAGTCAGACCAGATTAAAGTTCCGCAGGTTAGTTTTTTTCCTAATCCTCCCAGTAATGGTGAGGATCCGTCACCTGTGTGTATATGGCAATGGTCTAGAAGTTGATGTAGCTAAACGGTTTACCTTACTTTAAAGTGTATTTTAATATAAAGTATAGAGTCCCAATCTGGTTGTATGGTATAATTTTATTTCAACTTGCCAAAAACATTGCTATGAAATACTTATAAGTAATGCTGATATTTTGTGTATTATTGGTGCTAATGTATTTTTTTTACTTTTCAGATATCTGGCAACTGACAAGTCTTTTTCGTCCTTACATTTTGAGTTTAGAATGGGGACCTCCACAATTGCTGGCGTGGTATGGGCTACATGCGCCACCATTTGGTTGAGACTGAAAGCTTTGGTGCTGCCAAATCCAACCAGGCAGCAGTGGCTTGATATAGCCCAGGGCTTATTCCCAAATTGTATAGGTGCCCTTGATGGGAAGCACATACGGGTTAAGAATAGAGTTGAGCGGACACCTGGATGTTCGGGTTCGGCCGAACTTTAAAAAAAAAAAAATTCAGGTTCGGGGCCCGAACTTAATCCGAACTTGACCCCGAACCCCATTGAAGTCAATGGGGACCCAAACTTTTGAGCACTAAAATGGCTGTAAAAATGTCATGGAAAGAGCTAGAGGGCTGCAAAAGGCAGCAAAATGTGCTTAAGAGCATGGCAAATGCTCTGCAAACAAATATGGATAGGGAAATTAATAAAAAAAAACATAAAAGACCTTAAAAAAATTAGGAATGATGTAGGAGGAAGAGGTTGAGGAGGCGGTGAATGGGTGGATGTGGCGGTGTAGGCTCACGTGGCGGTCTAGGTGGAAGCGGCGGCGAAGGAGGAATAGGTAGCCAACACAGATGTGTGTTATTTAGCATTTTTACATAGGGGTACCCCCCCAAAATATTGGGACATATAAAAAAAAAAAGAATAAGTGCACTTGAGTACCAGGATGGATGGTTGAGGCTGTTAGAACTGTCTATTCTGCACAAGGTCCTGAGGGATCCAAGCCTGGTTCATTTTAATGAACGTGAGCTTGTCCACGTTGGCTGTGGACAGGCGGCTGCGTCTGCCTGTAATGACGCCTCCTGCCGTACTAAATACACGTTCAGAGAGTACACTGGCTGCAGGGCAGGCCAGCACCTCCAAGGCATAAAAGGCTAGCTCTGGCCATGTGGAAAATTTGGAGACCCAGAAGTTGAATGGGGCAGAACCATCAGTCAGTACGTGGAGGCGTGTGCACAGGTACTGTTCCACCATGTTGTTCAAATGCTGCCTCCTGCTAACACGCTCCATATCAGCAGTTGGGGCCGGTTGTTGCGCGAGGTGACAAAGCTTTTCCACATGTCGGCCATGCTAACCCTAACTTCTGAGGTGCTGGCGCCGACACAGCTGCGTTGGCGACCTCTTCCTCCTCCCCTGCCTTCGCCTTGTGCTTCCACTTGTCCCCCGGCGTAAGTCGGGAATGCTCTCAGGAGCGCGTCTACCAGCGTGCGCCTGTAGTCGCGCATCTTTCGATTACGCTCCAGTGAGGGAATTAAGGACGGCACATTGTCTTTGTAGCGTGGATCCAGCAGGGTGGCCACCCAGTAGTCAGCACACGTTAAAATGTGGGCAACTCTGCTGTCGTTGCGCAGGCACTGCAGCATGTAGTCGCTCATATGTGCCAGGCTGCCCAGAGGTAAGGACAAGCTGTTCTCTGTGGGAGGCGTATCGTCATCATCCTCCGTATCCTCCCAGCCACGCACCAGTGATGGGCCCGAGCTGCGTTGGATGCCACCCCGCTGTGAACATGCTTCATTCCCATCCTCCTCCTCCTCCAGTAGTGGGCCCTGGCTGGCAAAATTTGTACCTGGCCTCTGCTGTTGCAAAAATACTCTTTCTGAGCCACTTCTAAAAGACTGGCCTGAAAGTGTTAAAGATGACCCCTCTTCCTCCTCCTCCTGGGCCACATCCTCTTCCATCATCACCCTAAGTGTTTTCTCAAAGAGACATAGAAGTGATATTGTAACGCTGATAACGGCGTCATCGCCACTGGCCATGTCGGTGGAGTACACGAAACAGGGCACACAGGTCTCGCATGGAGGCCCAGTCATTGGAGGTGAAGTGGTGCTGTTCCGCAGTGTGACCCACCCGTGCGTGCTGCAGCTGAAACTCCACTATGGCCTGCTGCTGCTCGCACAGTCTCTCCAGCATGTGCAAGGTGGAGTTCCACCTGGTGGGCACGTTGCATATGAGGCGGTGAGCGGGAAGGCCGAAGTTACGCTGTAGCGCAGACAGCCGAGCGGCGGCAGGATGAGAACGCCGGAAGCGCGCACAGACGACCTGCACTTTACGCAGCAGCTCTGACATGGGGTAGTTGTAAATTAATTTCTACACCACCAAATTCAGCACATGCGCCAGGCAAGGGATGTGCGTCAAACCAGCTAGTCCCAGAGCTGCAACGAGATTTTGCCCATTATCGCACACCACCAGGCCGGGCTTGAGGTTCACTGGCAGCAACCACTCGTCGATCTGTTGTTCTATACCCCGCCACAACTCCTGCGCGGTGTGGGGCCTGTCCCCCAAACACATCAGTTTCAGAACGGCCTGCTGACGTTTACCCCTGGCTGTGCTGAAGGTCTGTCGCTGACTGGATGAGGAGGTGGTAGAAGAGGAGGAGGAAGCAGAGTAGGAAGAGGAGGCAAAAAATGATGCCATGTGATCCTTGGCGGCGGAAGGACGTGCGCCAAACAGCTCTCCGTATAGGGCCCAGCCGCCACTACATTTACCCAGTGTGCAGTTAGGGAGATATAGCGTCCCTGGCCGTGCTTACTGGTCCACGTATCTGTGGTTAGGTGGACCTTGCCACAGATGGCATTGCGCAGTGCACACTTGATTTTATCTGATACTTTATTGTGCAGGGAGAGCATGGCTCTCCTGGAGAAGTAGTTTAGAAATTCTGGCATTCAGGGCCAGGGATCGAGGGTGGCTAGCTGGGAATTTACGCTTTCTCTCAAAGGTTTGTGAGATGGAGAGCTGAACGTTTCAGTGTGACATGGTGGAGATGCTTGGTGACAAAGGTGGTGTTGTTGGTGGCACATCCTGTGTTTGCTGGGTGGCAGGTGCCAACGTTCCTCCAGAGGCGGAGGAAGAGGCCAAGGCAGCAGCAGAAGAGGGAGCAGGAGGGGCCTGAGCCCTTTCTTGGTTTTGAAGGTGCTTACTCCACTGCAGCCCGTGTCTCGCATGTATATGCCTGGTCATGCAGGTTGTGCTAAGGTTCAGAACGTTAATGCCTCGCTTCAGGCTCTGATGGCTCAGCGTGCAAACCACTCGGGTCTTGTCGTCAGCACATTGTGTAAAGAAGTGCCATGCCAGGGAACTCCTTGAAGCTGCCTTTGGTGTGCTCGGTCCCTGGTGACGGTGGCCAGTAGCAGGCGAACTGTTTTGGCGACGGCTGCTCTGCTTTTGCACCCTGCTCCCGCTTTTGCTACGCTGTTGGCTCGGTCTCACCACTGCCTCTTCCTCCGAACTCTGAAAGTCAGTGGCACGACCTTCATTCCATGTGGGGTCTAGGACCTCATTGTCCCCTGCATCGTCTTCCACCCAGTCTTCCTCCCTGACCTCCTGTTCAGTCTGCACACTGCAGAAAGACGCAGCAGTTGGCACCTGTGTTTCGTCATCTTTAGAGACGTGCTGAGGTGGTATTCCCATGTCCTCATCATCAGGAAACATAAGTGGTTGTGCGTCAGTGCATTCTATGTCTTCCACCGCTGGGGAAGGGCTGGGTGGATGCCCTTGGGAAACCCTGCCAGCGGAGTCTTCAAACAGCATAAGAGACTGCTGCATGACTTGAGGATCAGACAGGTTCCCCGATATGCACTGGGTGGGAGATAATGTGAACGTGCTGGATCCAGTCGGCCACCCAATTGACTAGCGCCTGTACTTGCTCAGGCCTTACCATCCTTAGAACGGCATTAGGCCCGACCAAATATCGCTGTAGATTCTGGCGGCTACTGGGACCTGAGGTAGTAGGTTCAGTAGGACGTGTAGCTGTGGCAGAACGGCCACGTCCTCTCCCAGCACCAGAGGCTCCACCAACACCACCATCATGACCATGACCGCGTCCTTTATTAGATGTTTGCCTCATAGTTAGCGTTCATCAAGCAAAGTAAAAAGTGGTTAAGTCTGTTAAAAATAATTAACCATCAATAAAAACCCTGATGTAGGGTATTGCACTCAAATATTTTATTTTACTCTATATGACAGCGGTATTTCTGGCCTAAATGTGACAGTCACTTATGCATGTCTAATCCCAGATGTGCACTATATGAAACAGATGTATTTTTTTCACCCCCGTAAGCAAAAAGATGTATTTCTGGCCTAAATGTGACACTCACTTATGCACGTCTAATCCTAGATGTGCACTATATGAAAAAAATGTTTTTTTTTAACCCCAGTAAGCAAAAAGCTGTATTTCTGGACTTGCAGACATGCAGATAGCCTGTGCTGGTGCACTATTGTTGCATAAAATGGCTGCCGATTATGTTTTGATATTGACAAACTGAAGTAAAAAAAAGTTCATTTTCAGCAGTAGTTGGCTCAGGGCAGGCTTAAAAAAAAGTGTGCACTGCACCCACAAAACACTTTTTCTGTAGATCGTTGAGTACATAAACCAGTTCTTGATAAGATTTCTCCCTGATCTCTCCCTACACTAATCCGAGCAGAGTGATGGGCAGCGCTAGGTGACTCCAGCTTAAATAGAGGCTGGGTCACATGCTGCAGTTGGCCAATCACAGCCATGCCAGTAGTAGGCATGGCTGTGATGGCCTTTTGGGGAAAGTAGTATGACGCTTGTTTATTGGCTGCTGTGCAGCCTTTCAAAAAAGCGCCAAGAAACCACCGAACCCGAACTTTTTATCTAAATGTTCGGGTGCCGAAAAACCTAAAGTTCGGTACGAACTTTACAGTTCGGGTTTGCTCAACTCTAGTTAAGAAGCCACTGAACAATATAAACAGTTTTTCTCTGTAGTTTTGTTAACCTTGGCTGACACAAACTACAGGTTTATATTTGTAGATATTCAGTCCTATGGAAGTTCTGCAGATGCTTGCATCTTCAGGGCTTCCAGAATGGGTCACTGGCTTCAGTCCAACTAACTGGACGTACCATAGCCACCAGCGACTCATGTGCCCCTTTCCTAGGCGATGTTTGGATGAAAAAAGAGGCACATTTTTTATTATTGTTTAAGTAGGGCCAGAAGGTTTGTGGAGTGCGTCTTTGGTATTTTTTGTAGCAAATGGTGAGTTTTTCTTTCTGGCATACAGCTGGCCCCTGAAAATGTGAATGTAGTCATCAAAGCGAGTGTAGTGCTGCACAACTACATACACACCTATGAGTCGACACCTGATGAAGCCGCCCAAGTCTATAGTCCGCCATCTGGAAGAGACCCTTTCCAACTTGGAAGATCAGGATCGGCAGGACTGAGGGAGTTATTTTCTGATTATTTTATGTGCCCTATCGTTTCTGTCCCTTTCCAGCAGCAGTACTCGACATGTGGAAGGTTGTAGTTGCCAGATTTTTTGTTTTTTTTCCCAACCTGGATGGTTATTTTTTGGTTTGTTTCTGTATTTTTTAGTTAGGGACTCGCAAGATGAGGACCCTTGACGTGGGTTGTGAGCTTACATATATTTTTTAGAATACGTTATGTGAAATATGTATTAATACCTCATTAATATAAAGTGTACATTTTAGTACGAAATGTATGACTATCAGCATCATCATTAATAAAGTTGCAGTTGGCCTCATTATGAATTAATAAAAACTATCATTACATGTGTCACTAAACTCCATCTGTATTGTGTTTACCATCGTCTGCATAGTGGACATTATATATATATTTTGTGGGGAAGAGATGTATTAGAAATAAAAATATGTTGAATAAAGTGTTTCAATTGGTTTATATTGTTTATAACCAAATTAATATTTGTGTGTGTAAATGATTGACAAATCTTGTATATATAGTAATTGTATTTTGGTTATATTCATTTATATTAAACTTTTAAAATGAATAATGTGTTTGTGCTACATAAATATCATTATGGACTGTACATAATAAATTAACAATAAAATGCATTAAAAAAAATAAACAGATTTTTATTTTCAACAGAGTAGTCAACTCATCTTTTTTCCCCCCTGAAAAGTAATAAAATAAACAAACAATAAACACAAAATATAAATTGAAAAAACGTCCAGGTGACGATGGTGGACCCTGAAACTGAGGGCCATGGCAGGAGGGTTGTGATGCGGCCCAGAGTGATGAGATGGCCCTGGTTGTGATGAGGAGGGGACAGGCTGGGTATAAGAGATGTCGCCATGTTAAGGTTGCCCATATGGGTGACTTTGTGGGCCATAATGTTCCCTTGGAGGAGGGTATTGTGGCGGTCAGTGGGAAACCTGGGGAATTGGCATTGGCTGGGGGCCAGTCACGTGCCCATGGGTGCGCCAATTCTCCAGGGCCACAATATCTCAGTGGGATCATTAGGATGTATTGCTTCCTCCAGAACCATTTCTAGAGCGGATTTCGTTCTCAGCAATCGTTCCAAGGCATGCTCCTCAAATGATGCGCCAGACTTCTGCTATACAGCTCCAAGTGGTCCTCCTGCCAGGCTCTAGACAAATAGTCTAGCTTCGGCTGTAGGCATCGGTTTTCTTGTGCTACGCTGGGGAGGCCAGCATGGGCCACGCGCTACGCTGGGGAGGCCAGCGTGGGCCACACATGTATAGATTGGCCAATTACCCAAACTCTGTCCTTAGTTTTGTCCCATATAGTAGCAAACAGCTCCTGGGTAATTTCCACCCATGCTGAATCTTTTTATGTATCGGTCATGATATTCCCCCGACCTTGTGTCCCAAATGCAGGGCCTCTCCTGGACAAGGACATTGAGCCACTACACGTCCATCGATTTTGGTGTCTTCGGCATTACTCCGCGAGGGCAAGAAACTCTCCAGACACTCCACTCTCATCCTCTACCTGGAGCCACACGCTGAAAAACTTAACTTCCTGTAGAAAATCCCTTCACTGTTGCCAAGTTACTTGAGTTTTCAACGCAACGGACAGCTCCCGGACGCAATGCGTTTTTCACGCAGCCCCATTCACTTCTATGGAGCCAAGGCTGCGTGAAATAACGCAGAATATAGAACATGCGGTGATTTTCACGCAACGCAGAAGTGATGCGGGAAAAACAACGCTCATGTACACAGACCCATCAAAATGAATGGGTCAGGATTCAGTGCGGGTGCAATGCGTTCACGTCACGCATTGCTCCCGCGCGGAAAACTCACTCGTGTGAAAGGGGTCTTATTGCTGATCTGAGTGTGGCCACGCCAAGGTCCGGAATACCAGATAAACACCATACACACAGTGACTTACAGACTGCAGGAGCTGGCGACATTCCACTAGGAGGTGAAGATCACTGGTTAACCACTTAAGGACCACAGGTTTATACCCCCCTAGTGACCAGGCCCTTTTTTACAATTCTGCACTCCACAACTTTAGCGGTTTATTGCTCGGTCATGCAACTTACCACCCAAATGAATTTTACCTCCTTTTCTTCTCACTAATAGAGCTTTCATTTGGTGGTATTTCATTGCTGCTGACATTATTACTTTTTTTGCTATTAATCGAAATTTTACGATTTTTTTTGCAAACAAATGACATTTTTCACTTTCAGTTGTAAAATTTTGCTAAAAAAATTACATCCATATATAAATTTTTCGCTAAATTTATTGTTCTACATGTCTTTGATTAAAAAAAAATATATGTTTTGTTAAAAAAAAAAATGATTTGGGTAAAAGTTATAGCGTTTACAAACTATGGTACAAAAATGTGAATTTCCGCTTTTTGAAGCAGCTCTGACTTTCTGAGCACCTGTCATGTTTCCTGAGGTTCTACAATGCCCAGACAGTAGAAACACCCCACAAGTGACCCCATTTCGGAAAGTAGACACCCTAAGGTATTCGCTGAGGGGCATAGTGAGTTCATAGAACTTTTTATTTTTTGTCACAAGTTAGCGGAAAATGAGGATTTTTTTTATTTCTTTTTTTCTTACAAAGTCTCATATTCCACTAACTTGTGAAAAAAAATAAAAACTTCCATGAACTCACTATGCCCATCACAAAATACCTTGGGGTGTCTTCTTTCCAAAATGGGGTCACTTGTGGGGTAGTTTTACTGCCCTGGCATTTTCGGAGTCCTAATGCGTGAGAAGTAGTCTGGAATCCAAATGTGTAAAAAATGGCCGGCGAAATCCTAAAAGGTGCCTTTTTGGAATGTGGGCCCCTTTGCCCACCTAGGCTGCAAAAAAGTGTCAAACATCTGGTATCGCCGTACTCAGGAGAAGTTGGGCAATGTGTTTTGGGGTGTCATTTTACATATACCCATGCTGGGTGAGAGAAATATCTCTGCAAAAGACAACTTTTCCCATTTTTTTATACAAAGTTGGCATTTCACCAAAATATTTCTCTCACCCAGCATGGGTATATGTAAAATGACACCCCAAAACACATTGCCCAACTTCTCCAGAGTACGGCGATACCACATGTGTGACACTTTTTTGCAGCCTAGATGCGCAAAGGGGCCCAAATTCCTTTTAGGAGGGCATTTTTAGACATTTGGATCCCAGACTTCTCACGCTTTCGGGCCCCTAAAATGCCAGGGCAGTATAAATACCCCACATGTGACCCCATTTTGGAAAGAAGACACCCCAAGGTATTCAATGAGGGGCATGGCGAGTTCATAGAAATTTTTTTTTTTTGGGCACAAGTTAGCGGAAACTGATATTTTTTTGTTTTTTCTCACAGTCTCCCTTTCCGCTAACTTGGGACAAAAATGTCAATCTTTCATGGACTCAATATGCCCCTCACGGAATACCTTGTGGTGTCTTCTTTCCGAAATGGGGTCACATGTGGGGTATTTATACTGCCCTGGCATTTTAGGGGCCCGAAAGCGTGAGAAGTCTGGAATATAAATGTCTAAAAAAATTTATGCATTTGGATTCCGTGAGGGGTATGGCGAGTTCATGTGAGATTTTATTTTTTGACACAAGTTAGTGGAATAAGAGACTTTGTAAGAAAAAAAAAAATAAAAAAAAAAAAACTATTTCCACTAACTTGGGCCAAAAAAAAAATGTCTGAATGGAGCCTTACAGGGGGGGTGATCAATGACAGGGGGGTGAGCAGGGAGTCTATATGGGGTGATCACCCCCCTGTCACTAATCACCCCCCTGAAAGGCTCTATTCAGACGTCCATATGTTTTTTACGGATCCACGGATACATGGATCGGATCCGCAAAACACATACGGACGTCTGAATGGAGCCTTACAGGGGGGTGATCAATGACAGGGGGGGTGATCAGGAAGTCTATATGGGTGATCACCCCCTTGTCATTGATCACCCCCCTGTAAGGCTCCATTCAGACGTCCGTATGTGTTTTGCGGATCCGATCCATGTATCCGTGGATCCGTAAAAATCATACGGACGTCTGAATAGAGCCTTACAGGGGGGTGATCAATGACAGGGGGGTGATCAGGGAGTCTATATGGGGTGATCAGGGGTTAATAAGTGACAGGGGGGGGTGTAGTGTAGTGTAGTGTTTGGTGCTACTTTACACAGCTGCCTGTGTCCTCTGGTGGTCGATCCAAGCAAAAGGGACCACCAGAGGACCAGGTAGCAGGTATATTAGACGCTGTTAACAAAACAGCGTCTAATATACCTGTTAGGGGTTAAAAAAAAAAAAAAAAAAATCGCATCTCCAGCCTGCCAGCGAACGATCGCCGCTGGCAGGCTGGAGATCCACACGCTTCCCTTCCGTTCCTGTGAATGCGCGCGCCTGTGTGCGCGCATTCACAGGAAATCTCGGCTCACGCGAGATGACGCCAATCAGCGTTGGTGTGACCTGGGAGAGCCGCCGCAATGACGCCTTTCGCGTTAGCGTGGCGGCAGGTGGTTAAACCATATAAAAGCTGGAGCTTTTCAGCTACTGGTCAAAGTCCATCTATAGAAAACGGCGCTCTCCATCAAGACCGACTGCTTCTGCTGGAAAGGGCTTCACAGACAATGTGTCTGTCCGATGAGGTTATATCAGTCAGTGATGTAAGTTTTCTATTTGTGTACATATATGGGTATACTATTACTGTTTTATATAATAATATCATATTAAACTTCATTTAAAGTGTAGTTTTTGAAAGGGCGGCCTCACTACAGCAAGTGGCATTGATCACGTAGACAAAGTAAATACAAGCCACTAATGTATTGTGATTGTCCATATTGGTTCCTTTGCTGGCTAGACTCATTTTTCCATCACATTATACACCGCTCGTTTCCATGGTTACGACCACCCTGCAATCCAGCAACGGTGGCCGTGCTGCACATAATAGAGAAAAAAATATAAAAAAGCACTAGACTCTCTGGTGGCCGAGACCATAGGAACCCACATAGGCCTTTTTCCTATAGTGTGCAAGCACGGCCAACAATGCTGGATTGAAGGGTGGTCGTAACCATGGAAACGAGCTGTGCATATCGCAATGGAAAAATTAGTTTAGCCAACAAAGAAGACAACATGGAGAATCACAACACATTAGCAAGTGGCTTGTAATAACTTTCTCTACAAGATAAACGCCATTTGCTGAAGTGAGAGGACGCCTATAATTTGAAGTGTAGCTGCAGTAAAGAGACTCTCTATAAAGAGGATCCAAACCTGAAGTTGTGTCCGGCAAAACACCTGAAGAAACCTCCCAATATCCTTCCTCCATTCATGATTCCATACCTGTGGTCACATCTCCTGGAATGTCCTCCTCCACCTCACTCTTACACGGGGGATCGCCCATCATCCGCTCTTCTTCATCCTCCACTTTAATATCAGTCACATCTTCCCCCTGATTTGTCATCTGTAACAATTCAGGACAATACAGAAGACAGGTGGGAAATCTAACAGATCCACATAAGAGACCCCCACTATCTATGACCCCTATATGACTGCAGGACCCCCCCTATATAGATGTGTATAGGGCTCAGCTCCATCTACCTGATGGTTCTCTGGGAGCTTCTCCTCTGGACAGTCCTGGGAATACCTAGGACGGGGACATCTCTCGGGGGGACTTCTCCTCCTGGATCCATCTGTGGAGACACAGAGATGAGAAATTGAGAGGCTCCAATATGTTGCTATGACAGCCTTGGGCCTTGTGACTTGATATACAGCCAGTAAATATCCCATAGACTGCAATAGTATTCTATAACAGTCTCTGAGCATTAGGATCTCACGTACAAGTCCTGAGGGGACTAAACACTACAAGTAATTCAAATGACCATTTCCCGATTTTACTTATAAAAACAGACATAAAAAGGTGTGTCTTAAAATGTCTAAAATATTAACCCCTCCAAAACTGCCATACGGCTATATACGTGCTAGTTACACATGCCCCGTGCAGCTAGCACGTGTATAGACATCATGGCAGCTCTTTAATCCAAGCGCTGCAAAGCACTAGAATTAAAGCTTCTGCCCCTGCACTGCCGATGTCACGGACAGCATACAGTCCAGCAATGCCGGCAAGAGGGAAATAGGAGTGGTCCCTTGTCGGCGATCGCTCCAATTGGTTAGTCTATGCAGACTAACCAATCGGTGCGCGGCAGTGTTAAAATGCCGGTTATAGGCTCTGATCTGGACTCTGCAGATCAGAGCCTGAAATCAGGTACCATATCCTCCTTGCCCCTAATATGTGAGCCACCTGCCCCGATCTGTGCGCCCTGCCTCCAGCTTTGCCGGCCGTGCACTGTGTATGTGCCGGCAACTGTGCCCGCCTGCCCCCATCCATGTCCCCTCCCCAGCCCTCATCTGTGCCCCCTTGTGCGGTGCCCCTGTTGTATCTGATGGCGGCGGCTCTGTTCCTGAGCCGCCACCGTCAGCAGCGAGTGTCAGCTGTATGCCGTTGTCAGCAGCATCCAAGGGGTTAACAGAGGGAGGGGGCTCCCGCTCTCAACCATCGGGCTGCCCACGCGGCGATGGCAGCGGCCCGATGGTTGCCATGCAAAGGCGTTTAATGTTGCCATCTATCAGTGTAAAACGGATAGTATTTTACTTTGCAATGCAAGAGCAAAGTATAGTACAGCAATCAGCCGCACTGGATCTTCAAGATCCAAGTAGGACTTGATAAAAAGAGTGAAAATAAAAAAGTAAAGATAAATAAATAAATAAAAATGTAAATTAAAAAATAAAATAAATTGCCTTTTCCTATATCCGCTCATTTATAAAAGAGGTTAAAAAATAATAATGAAAAAAAATAAACTACACATATTAGGTATCGCCGCGTCCGTAATGACCGGCTCTATAAATATATATCATATGATCCACCTCGTCTGATAAACCTTACATCACAAAAAGTGCAACACCAAGTGATCAAAAAGGCCTATGTCCCACAAAATGGTACCAATAAAACAGTCACCTCATCCTGCAAAAAATTAAACCCTACCCAAGACGATTGGTCAAAAAAATAAAATGTCTCTCAGACTATGGAAACACCAAAGCATTTTCTTGGTTTCAAAAATGCTATTATTGTGTAAAACTTAAATAAGAAAAAGTATACATATTAGGTATTGCCACGTCCGTAACGATCTTCTCTATAAAAATGTCACATGACCTAAACCCTCAGGTGAAAACTGTAAAAGTAAATAAATAAAAACTGTTCCAAAACAACCAATTTTTTGGTCACCTTGCACCATAAAGTGTAATAATGAATGGTCAAAAAAAATCATTAAAATGGTACCAATAAAAACGTCAACTCTTTCTGCAAAAAAACGAGCCCCTGCACAAGACGATCGGCAGAAAAAAATAAATAAAAAAAAGGTGTTCAGAAAATGGACACACAACAACAATTTTTCTTTTCAAAATTGCTTTATTATAAAAAACTGAAAAGAAACAAAGAAAGTAGATATTTTTGATATCAATATGTCCGTAACTTCAATCGCGTAAACGTTTCAGCCCTGTGCAAAAGTTCATTTATTTAGTAATGCAACTTACAAGGTGACACTAACATACAAGACTCGTTACAGGCAGTGAGAGGATATTTCAAGCCTTTACTTCTTATGATTTGGATGATTTTGACTTACAGCTTATGAAACCCCAAAGTCACAATCTCAGAAAATTTGAATATTACATGAAATCAATAAAAAAAAAAAAGGATGTTACATAGAAAAATGTAGGACCTCTGAAAAGTCTAATCATACATATGTGCTCAGTACTTGGTTGGGGCCCTCAATGCGGCGTGGTACAGATGCCATCAGTCTATGGCACTGCTGAGGTGTTCTGGAAGACCAGCATTGTTCGGTCTCATGTCTCTCATCTTTCTCTCGGCAATGCCCTATAGATTCTCTATGGGGTTCAGGTCAGGCGAGTGTGCTGGCCAATCAAGCACAGTAATCCCATGGTCATTGAACCAGCTTTTGCCAAGTCCTGCTGGATAATGAAGTAACCATCTCCATAAAGCTCATCTGCGGAAAGAAGCATGAAGTGCTCCAAAATCTCCTGGTAGACGGCTGCGTTCACTCTGGACCTAATGAAGCACAGTGGACCAACACCAGCAGATGACATGGCTCCCCAAATCAACACCGACTGTGGAAACTTCACACTGGACTTCAAGCATCTTGCATGGTGTGCCTCTCCATTCTTCCTCCAGATTCTGGGTCCTTGGTTTTCAAATGAGTTGCAAAAGTTGCTCTCACCAGAAAAGAGGACTTTGGACCACTGAGCAACAGACCAGTTCTTTTTTTCTTTAGCCCGGGTAAGACGCCTCTGACGTGGTTTGTTGTTCAGGAGAAGCTTGACCAGTGGAATACGACATCTGAAGCCCATGTCCAGGATCTATCTGTGTGTGGTGGCTCTTGATGCACTAACTCCAGCCTCAGTCCACTCCTTGTGAAAGTCCCCATTGCTTTTGAATGGTCTTTTCCTGACAATCCTCTCCAGTCTGCGGTCATTCCTGCTGCTTGTGCACCTTTGTCCTCCACACTTGTCCCTTCCACATAACTTTCTATTAATGTGCTTTGATACAGCACTTTGGGAACATCTTTTGCAATTACCTTTTGAGGTCAGTGATGGTTTTCTGCACAACTGTCCGGTCAGCAGTCTGTCCCACGATTGTGATTCCTACTGAACCAGAGACAATGTAAAGGCTCAGGAACCCTCTGCAGGGGGTATGGATTAAATAGCTGACTAGAGGGGGGCACGGTGAGCCGAGAATACTGAAACTTTTCACACTATTATAATTTTCTGAGATTGTGACTTTGGGGTTTCATAAATTATAAGCCATAATAATCCAAATTATAACAAATAAAGGCTTGAGGTATCTCACATCCCTCCTCCTGTAGTATATACCGATAGAGCCGGACACATTTCCTGTATACGGGACACATCCCTCCTCCTGTAGTATATACCGATAGAGCCGGACACATTTCCTGTATACGGGGCACATCCCTCCTCCTGTAGTATATACAGATAGAGCCGGACACATTTCCTGTATACAGGGCACATCCCTCCTCCTGTAGTATATACCGATAGAGCCGGACACATTTCCTGTATACGGGGCACATCCCTCCTCCTGTAGTATATACAGATAGAGCCGGACACATTTCCTGTATACAGGGCACATCCCTCCTCCTGTAGTATATACAGATAGAGCCGGACACATTTCCTGTATACAGGACACATCCCTCCTCCTGTAGTATATACCGATAGAGCCGGACACATTTCCTGTATACAGGGCACATCCCTCCTCCTGTAGTATATAGCGATAGAGCCGGACACATTTCCTGTATACGGGGCACATCCCTCCTCCTGTAGTATATACAGATAGAGCCGGACACATTTCCTGTATACAGGGCACATCCCTCCTCCTGTAGTATATACAGATAGAGCCGGACACATTTCCTGTATACAGGGCACATCTCTCCTCCTGTAGTATATACAGATAGAGCGAGACATTTCCTGTATACAGGACACATCCCTCCTCCTGTAGTATATACCGATAGAGCCGGACACATTTCCTGTATACAGGGCACATCCCTCCTCCTGTAGTATATACCGATAGAGCCGGACACATTTCCTGTATACAGGGCACATCCCTCCTCCTGTAGTATATACCGATAGAGCCGGACACATTTCCTGTATACAGGGCACATCCCTCCTCCTGTAGTATATACCGATGGAGCCGGACACATTTCCTGTATACAGGGCACATCCCTCCTCCTGTAGTATATACCGATAGAGCCGGACACATTTCCTGTATACAGGGCACATCCCTCCTCCTGTAGTATATACCGATAGAGCCGGACACATTTCCTGTATACAGGGCACATCCCTCCTCCTGTAGTATATACCGATAGAGCCGGACACATTTCCTGTATACAGGGCACATCCCTCCTCCTGTAGTATATACCGATAGAGCCGGACACATTTCCTGTATACAGGGCACATCCCTCCTCCTGTAGTATATACCGATAGAGCCGGACACATTTCCTGTATACAGGGCACATCCCTCCTCCTGTAGTATATACCGATAGAGCCGGACACATTTCCTGTATACAGGGCACATCCCTCCTCCTGTAGTATATATAGATAGAGCCGGACACATTTCCTGTATACAGGGCACATCCCTCCTCCTGTAGTATATACCGATAGAGGCGGACACATTTCCTGTATACAGGGCACATCCCTCCTCCTGCAGTATACACCGATAGAGCCGGACACATTTCCTGTATAAAGGACACATCCCTCCTCCTGTAGTATATACCGATAGAGCCGGACACATTTCCTGTATACAGGGCACATCCCTCCTCCTGTAGTATATAGCGATAGAGCCGGACACATTTCTTGTATACAGGACACATCCCTCCTCCTGTAGTATATACCGATAGAGCCGGACACATTTCCTGTATACGGGGCACATCCCTCCTCCTGTAGTATATACAGACGTGGACAAAATTGTTGGTACCCTTTGGTCAATGAAAGAAAAAGTCACAATGGTCACAGAAATAACTTTAATCTGACAAAAGTAATAATAAATTAAAATTCTATAAATGTTAACCAATGAAAGTCAGACATTGTTTTTCAACCATGCTTCAACAGAATTATGTAAAAAAATAAACTCATGAAACAGGCATGGACAAAAATGATGGTACCCCTAGAAAACACAGAACATAATGTGACCAAAGGGACATGTTAATTCAAGGTGTGTCCACTAATTAGCATCACAGGTGTCTACAACCTTGTAATCAGCCATTGGGCCTATATATATGGCTCCAGGTAATCACTGTGTTGTTTGGTGATATGGTGTGTACCACACTCGACATGGACCAGAGGAAGCAAAGGAAAGAGCTGTCTCAAGAGATCAGAAAGAAAATTATAGACAAGCATGTTAAAGGTAAAGGCTATAAGACCATCTCCAAGCAACTAGATGTTCCTGTGAGTACAGTTGCACATATTATTCATAAGTTTAAGATCCATGGGACTGTAGCCAACCTCCCTGGACGTGGCCGCAGGAGGAAAATTGATGACAAATCTAAGAGACGGATAATCCGAATGGTAACAAAAGAGCCTAGAAAGACTTCTAAAGAGATTCAAGGTGAACTTCATGCTCAAGGAACATCAGTGTCAGATCGCACCATCCGTCGTTGTTTGAGCCAAAGTGGACTACATGGGAGACGACCAAGGAGGACACCATTGTTGAAAACGAATCATAAAAAAGCAAGACTGGAATATGCCAAACTACATGTTGACAAGCCACAAAGCTTCTGGGAGAATGTCCTGTGGACAGATGAGACAAAAATCGAAGTTTTTGCCAAGGCACATCAGCTGTATGTTCACAGACGAAAAAATGAAGCATATCAAGAAAAGAACACTGTCCCTACTGTGAAACATGGAGGAGGCTCTGTTATGTTCTGGGGCTGCTTTGCTGCGTCTGGCACAGGGTGTCTTGAATCTGTGCAGGGTACAATGAAATCTCAAGACTATCAAGGAATTCTAGAGAGAAATGTACTAGCCAGTGTCAGAAAGCTTGGTCTCAGTCGCAGGTCATGGGTCTTGCAACAGGACAATGACCCAAAACACACCGCTAAAAACACCCAAGAATGGCTAAGAGGAAAAAATTGGACTATTCTAAAGTGGCCTTCTATGAGCCCTGACCTCAATCCTATTGAGCATCTTTGGAAGGAGCTGAAACATGCAGTCTGGAAAAGGCACCCTTCAAACCGGACACAACTGGAGCAGTTTGCTCATGAGGAGTGGGCCAAAATACCTGCTGAGAGGTGCAGATGTCTCATTGACAGTTACAGGAAGCGTTTGATTGCAGTGATTGCCTCAAAAGGTTGCGCAACAAAATATTAAGTTAGGGGTACCATCATTTTTGTCCATGCCTGTTTCATGAGTTTATTTTTTTACATAATTCTGTTGAAGCATGGTTGAAAAACAATGTCTGACTTTCATTGGTTAACATTTATAGAATTTTAATTTATTATTACTTTTGTCAGATTAAAGTTATTTCTGTGACCATTGTGACTTTTTCTTTCATTGACCAAAGGGTACCAACAATTTTGTCCACGTCTGTACCGATAGAGCCGGACACATTTCCTGTATACAGGGAACATCCCTCCTCCTGTAGTATATACCGATAGAGCCGGACACATTTCCTGTATACGGGGCACATCCCTCCTCCTGTAGTATATACCGATAGAGCCAGACACATTTCCTGTATACAGGGCACACCCCTCCTCCTGTAGTATATACCGATAGAGCCGGACACATTTCCTGTATACAGGGCACATCCCTCCTCCTGTAGTATATAGCGATAGAGCCGGACACATTTCCTGTATACAGGACACATCCCTCCTCCTGTAGTATATACCGATAGAGCCGGACACATTTCCTGTATACGGGGCACATCCCCCCTCCTGTAGTATATACCGATAGAGCCGGACACATTTCCTGTATACAGGGCACATCCCTCCTCCTGTAGTATATACCGATAGAGCCGGACACATTTCCTGTATACGGGGCACATCCCTCCTCCTGTATTATATACCGATAGAGCCGGACACATTTCCTGTATACAGGGCACATCCCTCCTCCTGTAGTATATAGCGATAGAGCCGGACACATTTCCTGTATACAGGACACATCCCTCCTCCTGTAGTATATACCGATAGAGCCGGACACATTTCCTGTATACGGGGCACATCCCCCCTCCTGTAGTATATACCGATAGAGCCGGACACATTTCCTGTATACAGGGCACATCCCTCCTCCTGTAGTATATACCGATAGAGCCGGACACATTTCCTGTATACAGGGCACACCCCTCCTCCTGTAGTATATACCGATAGAGCCGGACACATTTCCTGTATACAGGGCACATCCCTCCTCCTGTAGTATATACCGATAGAGCCGGACACATTTCCTGTATACAGGGCACATCCCTCCTCCTGTAGTATATACCGATAGAGCCGGACCCCGCTGATGGGATATGAATGGACTGTGCTGAGCGGAGGACCCCTCTAATAAAGGGCTGCTTGGCGTCTCCCGGGCAGACAGCTCCTCAGTCTCCTCCACAGTAACCGCAGAATGTCCACTCTGTGCGGCTACAGCGGAACTAAAAACCCTCCTGGTCCTGAAGGGTTAAAGAGAAGACTTAAAGGGGCACTCCGGGTGCAGCAGGTTGTCCCCATCCCCAGGGGTCGGGTGACTATAATATGGGAGGGGTCTGACCGCTGGGACCCCCATCAGTTTCTGTGGAGCCCCCTGCAGGTGGAGCAGGTGCACTGCCACCCCGACTACATCTACACCGGGGCCTCTCACCTGCTGATGTGAAGGAGGCCTCCATCCCGGGCGCTTCTCAGCACAGCACCGGAAATAAGCAGAACTGCATGTGGTGACGTCACCGATCAATGAAGAACGGGGCGGAGCTCAGCATAGAAGAGAAGACCTGCTGCTGAAAGACCTTGATGATGTCACCAACATGTGACTTTTCGGGAGGCGGAGTTTAGAAGTAAGATAAAAAAGTGATGAAGGACCTGCAATGACGTCAATGTCATGTGACCTGTAACACCGGCCCACCCTCCATCTTTGGTCACATGACATTGATGTCTCTACAGGTCCTTCATTACTTTACTTCTAAGCTCCGCCTCCTGAAAAATCACATGTTGGTGACATCATCAAGGTCTTTCATCAGCACGTCGTCTCTTCTCTGCTTAGCTCCGCCCTGTCCTCCGTTGATCGGTGACGTCACCCCATGCAGTTCTGCTTATTTCCGGTGCTGTGTTGAGAAGCGCCCGGGATGGAGGCCTCCTTCACATCAGCAGGTGAGAGGCCCCGGTGTAGATGTAGTCGGGGCGGCAGTGCACCTGCTCCACCTGCAGGGGGCTCCACAGTAACTGATGGGGGTCCCAGCGGTCAGACCCCTCCCATATTATAGTCACCCGACCCCTGGGGATGGGGACAACCTGCTGCACCCGGAGTACCCCTTTAAGTCTTCCCTTTAACCGCTTCAGGACCAGGAGAGTATTTAGTTCCGCTGTAGCCGCACAGAGCGGACATTCTGCGGTTACTGTGGAGGAGACTGAGGAGCTGTCTGCCCGGGAGACGCCAAGCAGCCCTTTATTAGAGGGGTCCTCCGCTCAGCACAGTCCATTCATATCCCATCAGCGGGGTCTGACCCCCCCCCTCCATCAGCCGGTAGAAGAGAAGGGGGTGCTCTGTGTGACCGCAGCCTTCCCAGCGGAGGTCCGGGTAACTACAAGCATGGCGGACAATTCACCCCTTTAAGGCCCGGAGAGTGCTACCTTAAAGGGGTTCTCCAACCCATGTAATGACCCTCAAAATGCCCCGCCACCTACGTCGCTTCAGATCCCCGTACGGCCAATGCTGCGTCTCCCCTTCCTTCAGCTCAAAACATACTCAGCCAATAGCAGGCCGCGATGGAGACGAGCGGGTGACTCTAGGGAAACTCAGGAGGAGGGATGTGCCCTGTATACAGGAAATGTGTCCGGCTCTATCGGTATATACTACAGGAGGAGGGATGTGCCCCGTATACAGGAAATGTGTCCGGCTCTATCGGTATATACTACAGGAGGAGGGATGTGCCCTGTATACAGGAAATGTGTCCGGCTCTATCGGTATATACTACAGGAGGAGGGATGTGCCCTGTATACAGGAAATGTGTCCGGCTCTATCGGTATATACTACAGGAGGAGGGATGTGCCCTGTATACAGGAAATGTGTCCGGCTCTATCGGTATATACTACAGGAGGAGGGATTGTGCCCTGTATACAGAAATGTGTCCGCTCTATCGGTATATACTGCGGAGGAGGGATGTGTCCTGTATACAGGAAATGTGTCCGGCATCTATCTGTTATATACTACGGAGGAGGTATGTGCCCTTATACAGGAAATGTGTCCGGCTCTATCGTTATATACTACAGGAGGAGGGATGTGTCCGCTCTATCGGTATATACTACAGGAGGAAGGATGTGTCCGGCTCTATCAGTATATACTACAGGAGGAGGGATGTGCCCTGTATACAGAAATGTGTCCGGCTCTATCGGTATATACTACAGGAGGAGGGATGTGCCCTGTATACAGGAAATGTGTCCAGCTCTATCGGTATATACTACAGGAGGAGGGATGTGCCCTGTATACAGGAAATGTGTCCGGCTCTATCGGTATATACTACTGGAGGAGGGATGTGTCCTGTATACAGAAATGTGTCCGGCTTATCGGTAGATACTACAGGAGGAGGGATGTGCCCTGTATACAGGAAATGTGTCCGCTCTATCGGTATATACTACAGGAGGAGGGATGTGCCCTGTATACAAGGAAATGTGTCCGGCTCTATCGGTATATACTACAGGAGGAGGGATGTGCCTGTATACAAGGAAATGTGTCCGGCTCTATCGGTATATACTACAGGAGGAGGGATGTGCCCTGTATACAAGAAATGTGTCCGGCTCTATCGTATATACTACAGGAGGAGGGATGTGCCCTGTATACAAGAAATGTGTCCGGCTCTATCTGTATATACTACAGGAGGAGGGATGTGCCCTGTATACAGGAAATGTGTCCGGCTCTATAGGTATATACTACAGGAGGAGGGATGTGCCCTGTATAACAGGAAATGTGTCCGGCTCTATAGGTATATACTACAGGAGGAGGGATGTGCCCTGTATACAGGAAATGTGTCCGGCTCTATCGGTATATACTACAGGAGGAGGGATGTGCCCCTGTATACAGGAAATGTGTCCGGCTCTATCGGTATATACTACAGGAGGAGGGATGTGCCCCGTATACAGGAAATGTGTCCGGCTCTATCGGTATATACTACAGGAGGAGGGATGTGCCCTGTATACAGGAAATGTGTCCGGCTCTATCGGTATATACTACAGGAGGAGGGATGTGCCCTGTATACAGGAAATGTGTCCGGCTCTATCGGTATATACTACAGGAGGAGGGATGTGCCCTGTATACAGGAAATGTGTCCGGCTCTATCGGTATATACTACTGGAGGAGGGATGTGTCCTGTATACAGGAAATGTGTCCGGCTCTATCGGTATATACTACTGGAGGAGGGATGTGTCCTGTATACAGGAAATGTGTCCGGCTCTATCGGTATATACTACAGGAGGAGGGATGTGCCCTGTATACAGGAAATGTGTCCGGCTCTATCGGTATATACTACAGGAGGAGGGATGTGCCCTGTATACAGGAAATGTGTCCGGCTCTATCGGTATATACTACAGGAGGAGGGATGTGCCCTGTATACAGGAAATGTGTCTGGCTCTATCGGTATATACTACAGGAGGGGGGATGTGCCCTGTATACAGGAAATGTGTCCGGCTCTATCGGTATATACTACAGGAGGAGGGATGTGTCCTGTATACAGGAAATGTGTCCGGCTCTATCGGTATATACTACAGGAGGAGGGATGTGCCCTGTATACAGGAAATGTGTCCGGCTCTATTGGTATATACTACAGGAGGAGGGATGTGTCCTGTATACAGGAAATGTGTCCGGCTCTATTGGTATATACTACAGGAGGAGGGATGTGCCCTCTATACAGGAAATGTTCCGGCTCTATCGGTGTATATACTACAGGAGGAGGGATGTGCCCTGTATACAGGAAATGTGTCCGGCTCTATCGGTATATACTACAGGAGGGGGGATGTGCCCTGTATACAGGAAATGTGTCCGGCTCTATTGGTATATACTACAGGAGGAGGGATGTGCCCTCTATACAGGAAATGTTCCGGCTCTATCGGTGTATATACTACAGGAGGAGGGATGTGCCCTGTATACAGGAAATGTGTCCGGCTCTATCGGTATATACTACAGGAGGGGGGATGTGCCCTGTATACAGGAAATGTGTCCGGCTCTATCGGTATATACTACAGGAGGAGGGATGTGCCCTGTATACAGGAAATGTGTCCGGCTCTATCGGTATATACTACAGGAGGGGGGATGTGCCCTGTATACAGGAAATGTGTCCGGCTCTATCGGTATATACTACAGGAGGAGTGATGTGCCCTGTATACAGGAAATGTGTCCGGCTCTATCATTTTCTTTTAAAGTTCGGTACAATTATGGTGATGCCAAATCTATATCTTTTTATTATTTTTTTAATCCTTTAAAAAATAAAATTATACTATGAAAAAATAAAAAAAATATTGCATCGCCGTATTCTGACCCCATCACTCTTCAATATTTCCATGTACAGAGCTGAGGGAGGGCTGGGTTTTTGTCGTGCGAGCTGTAGGTAGTTTTTGTCTGTTATCATTTTTGCGTAGGTTCGACTTAATTGCACGTTTTTCATTTTTTCCCTCTTCAGCGTTCACTGCTCAGGAAATTTATATTGTAATGAACTGTAAAGCGCTATATAAAGATTATTAATGTTATTTTGGACATTTTAATGTCGGGGATATAAAGCAAATGCTTTATATAAAAACAAGGATCAAAGGGAATTGATTCTAGAGGTGGACATATAAAACATCTCAAAAATAATTTGTCGTTAATTTAATTATATTTTGCAATCAGTAAATAATGATACAAGCATCTATGCAAAAATATAAATAATTTATTATACAATCAAAGCTTAATCAATAGAAAAACTCAATAATATGCAATAACACACAGTGATATGCAGTACCCTAAATTCACCACTAAATGGCTCTAACACGACTACCAGCGTTCCATATCGCCTCTCAAACATAAAATGTAGTACAAGCGTCCCGATGACAATTATGAGATAAACACAGTGATAAGGACAGATGCGAACCCTTGCTCTCCTCAAACTATGACCAATCTCGGATATCGGGTAGTATTGCTACATAAGATATAAATTATCAAGCCTGTAATGACTATGGAATGAATATTCAAATCGGAGATTCTCTCTGATATCAATATTACATCTTTAATTCAGTAATATGCATCTTTACTGTGTAGTTATAATATTGATGTAGTACATCTAACATTACAGATCTCTAATAAAGCGAGGAGTTCCTAAATATCAGGACAATTCATTCAATCAATACTACACATAATAAAGTCAGACGTTACCCGAGAATGCAGATGATATGCAGAGTCTAAGTGACGTCAGCTCTAAGGTTCTTTCTGATCATTGGGATTTTTCTCCTGGGATCTCTCCTTTCTTTCTTTGTTTCCTGTGTTTTCTGTTGCTCCCTGTTGTCGTTTTTCCCCTTCATGTGTGTGTGGTTTATGATCACAAACGTATCAGTTAGACACACCTTCCTAACTTGGAGTTTTCCAATCATAGTCAGTTAGGCGTGTACATATGATAATGACTGTGATATCACTGTATCACCCAGAATGCATTTCAGCTGTTGGTGAAATGTTACCTATTCATACCTAGGTGGCACTGTTGCATAAGCTACTAGCATCATCACTATTAAGGGTTAACTGTCCAGGTCTGATTTTTCTTATATTCTATAAACATAATATATAGAATCCTAAATCAGAGCTAAGGGATTATCTTTGACACATAAACCAATTATGGCATAGACTTTTGTGGTACAATTTAGACTTTTCCCATACTCTCAAATTTATGTACCGATAAGAATATAATGGACCCTGTGCTCTCACAGACATGTGTGTCTCCTCTGTTACTCCAACGGTTGATTGATTGTTAGTTAAAATAACAACATTTTACACTCCTAAAGCATGATGAGAAGTGTATGTCTTCCTAGTGAGAAATATATAAGATAATAGATGCATTGACGTCCTTCATAATATTCAGCAACATAGTACAATACATTTGTCCTATTGATTCTTATACTAAAACTTAATTGATGCCCCAGTGTCCCGGTCAAAATTTACAAATCTGACATGCGTCACTTTATGTGGTAATAGCTTTGGCACGCTTTACTTATCCAAGCCATTCTGAGACTGTTTTCTCGTGACACATTGTACTTCATGATAGTCATACATTTTAGTCAATATATTTCACCTTTTATTTTTTTTTAATTCCCAAATTTACCAAAAATTGTTTAAAAAAATCAAAATTTTCTAAATTTCTCTGCTTCTAAAACAGAAAGTGATGCCTCATAAAATATTTATTACTTAACATCCCCCATATGTCTACTTCATGTTGGCAACATTTTGGAAATGTCATTTTTTTTTTTTAGGACATTAGAGGGCTTTTTAAGAGCATTTCCAAAACACACTATTTAAGGACCAGTTCAGGTCTGAAGTCACTTTGTGGGACCTACATAGTGTAAACCCCCCATAAATGACCCCATTGTAGATACTACACCCCTCAAGTTACTCAAAACTGATTTTACAAACTTTGTTAACCCTTTAGGTGTTCCACAAGTATTAAAGAAAAATGGAGATGAAATTTCTAAATGTCACTTTTGTGGCAGATTTTAGCATTTTATTTAAAAAAAATTCTTTAACACATTGTTTTTATTTTTCTGCTGATCATCTTGTTCAGGGGCTCATTTTTTGCAGAAAGAGTTAAGGTTTTTATCTGTACCATTTTTGGATACGTAGGATTTTGTTGATCATTGATTATTCCACTTTATGGGGCAAGGTGACCAAAAAAATTGGCTGTTTTGGAACAGTTTTTATTTATTTTTACAACGTTCATCTGACAGGTTAGGTCATGTGACAGTTTTATAGAGCAGATCGTTATGGATGTGGCAATACCTAATATGTATACTTTTTAAAATTTATTTCACTTTAAGGTTCCATTCACACGTCTGTTGTTTCTTTCCTGATCTGTTCCGTTTTTTGCGGTTCAGATCTGCACCAGTTGCGTACCCATTCATTTTCAATGGGTCCTGAAAAAAATCGGACATTGTGCTGTCCGATTTATTATTATTAATTTTTTTTTCAGGACCCATTGAAAATGAATGAGTACGCAACTGGTCCAGATCTGTTCCGCAAAAAACTGAACAGATCAGGAAAGAAACAATGGACATGTGAATGGACCCTAACACAATAATAGCATTTTTTTAAACCGAAATAATGATGTTTTTGATGTTTTAGAGATCCATTGCTTTTTAAAATTATTTGGGCGATTGTCTTAAATAGGGTATCATGTTTTGCGGGATGAGGTGATGGTTTGATTGGTACTATTTTGGGGGGCATATGCCTTTTTGATCACTTGGTGTTGCACCTTTTTGTAATGTAAACTGACAAAAATAGCTTTTTTGGCACTGTTTGTATATATTATATATATATTTTTTTTTGACGGTGTTCACCTGAGGGGTTAGGTCATGTGATATTTTTATCGAGCATGTTGTTACGGACGCGGCGATACCTAATATGTATATATCTTTTTTTATGTATTTCACTTTAAGACAATAATAGCAGTTTTGAAACAAAAAAATGATGTTTTAGTGTCTCCATGTTCTGAGAGCTATAGGTTTTTTTTTTTTTGCAATTTTTCTTATGAAGAGTATAATTCTTTTGCGGGATGAGGTTTTATTGGTACCATTTTGTTTGACATGTGCCTTTTTGATCGCTTGTTGTGATGTAAGGTGACAAAAATTGCTTTATTTGACACTTTTTATGGTGTTTATCGGACGGGGTCGATCATGTGATATATTTATAGAGATTGTCGTTACGAACGCGGTGATACCTAATGTTTTGGGGTTTTTTTTCATTTTTTTTTTATAGGAAAAGGCAATTTTTTATTTTTTTTATTTACATATTTATTTATTTTTACTTTATTTTTTATTTTTTTTATCAAGTCTCACTTGGATCTTGAAGATCAAGTGGGGCTGATAGCTGTACTATACTTTGCAATGCTCTTGCATTGCAAAGTATAATACTATCAGATTTCCTGCAGGTGGCAACACCGGACGCCTTTGCAAAGCGTCCGGTTGCCATGGCAACCATCGGGCACTACCATCGCAGCGCGGCATCTCCGATGATTGAGAGAGGGAGCCCCCTCCCTCTATTAACCCATGGATGCCGCGGCATCTAAGGGGTTACAGCAGAGTGTCAGCATACAGCTGACACTCGCTGCTGATGGCAGCGGTTCAGGAATGGAGCCACCGCCATCAAACATAGCAGGGGGACCGCATCGGGGGCAGTGCTGGAATGGGGGGAGAACGGCCAGCATTGAGGAGGCACAGATGCCGGCAAGCGACCACTCTGATTGGTCCCTTGCCGGCCTTACTGCACTGTATGCTGTCCGAGACAGCAGCAGTGCAGGGGCAGAAGCTTTAATCAAGCGTTTTGCAGCGCTTGGATTAAATAACTGCCATGATGTCTATACACAAGCTAGCTGCACGGGGTATGTGCAGCTAGCACGTATATAGCCGTATGGCAGTCGGGAAGGAGTTAAACTATAGGGATAATTAGCACCAGATGCGTCTAGAAAATATCCTTATCTCAGTCATAAATTTATAAGGAGACTAAAATGACTTAGACTGGTACATCTACAGAGAAGAAATTTTATGAACTGTGTCCTCTCCATGAACACACCTATGAAAAGGCACCACAAATCCCCCTTCATTACAATCTAATCCATTGAAATAAAATTGGATTATATTGGAATGTCAAAAGGGCTTTACATACGGGTTCCTTTATGAATAGTTTTTGTTTAAATTGTTCATTACTCATGAAGATTTATTGAGTGGGTCAATAACTTTGAATGCAAGTTGGTGGTGACGATAGTGTCCTCCACAACTGAATATAAGTCTGATAGATGTTGCTTCTGATTTTCCATCTCTGCATGAATAGTCATCGGATTGCTATTTAGCAAACTGTTCTTAAGCGCCAATGTTTTAATAGAGATGGAATTAGCAGCTGATACACCGGTGGCAACGACAGCGCCTACTACGCCAAAGATTATGGCAGCTGCAATCGCAGAAATGAACCGCTTTGGCCGTTGACTCGTAGAACACTGTTCCCTGGTCAGAGTTTTTCTTGTATTTTCCAGGATCTGTGTAATCCGTTCTTGGGAATAACCGACGGGTACATGATACCACATCTTTATCTCTGGAGACTGAATCTCGGAAACGTTGAACTGTCTTTCAACGGAGATGCGTGGATCCAAACTGACTTAGATCTTTTGGAATAGAATCCTCTTATTCGTCAAGATGAATCCCGTGGTATTCTGCAGCATGATTCCATATGAAGGACCTGGTACAGCCATCGGCTCAGCATGGAACTCCTTCCCCAAGATATCTACGATGTACATAACAGCAACAATCCTTGATGCCATCTTGCTCCTATAATATATTCTATGACAAATATAAGCACATACATCTCTCCACTTTATTTTTATAAACCCTACGATAAAAGAAGCAATACTACCATACATCTCCAGTTTGGCATAGTTTTCTTTCTTTAACAGAAGTGAGTCGAGATAATTAGTTACAGAGGAAAAATACATGAGCATAGGTTAGTACACTCTTGTTTATATGATACCGATCCTGGGTTTCCGTCTTTAGCTGGAACCTTGATATCTCTTCACTCCTGATCATCCGGTAATCCTTCCATTTTGTGAAGTTGTGACCTAGTATGACAAACACGTAATTGATTAATGTGCACCCATTTATCTACAAATCCATCCCCCTTAAAAATTTTCATCTTGTAGACCACAGGTGACAATTTGTCAATGACGACATAGGGTCCCTTCTAGGAAGGCAGGAACTTCCTTTCCTTCACCTAATCCCGGGCAAAGTTATAGAGCTAAACCTGATCTGAAATCTGGTACTCCTTTTGAGTAGTCTTCAGCTTATAGCGGGTTTTGACGCTTACTGCTGCTTTCTCTACATTCTTCTGGGCAAACGCAAATGCATGCTGAAAGTGCTGGCGTATATTCTCCATATATTGATGAGCTGTTGAAGCATTTATCAAATTGTGGTCTGTTGTCCGGTGGAGTAAATCCTGGGGTAACACCATCTTCCTGCCTGTGATCATTTTGAAGGGAGAAAGTTTGGTTGCTGCACTTGGGGTGGCCATGAAAACCAAAGGCAACCTTACATCTTAGTCTTTACAGGATTCATTGACAAATTTCTTTAGAATGTTGACATTTGTTTGGTTTTAGCATTCTACTCTACCTCTAGAGGCTGTCCGATAAGCTATATGTAGCTTTCTTTTTACCCCCAGTATCTCCCACATTTTCGTCATGACCTCACTAGTGAAATGACTTCCGCGATCGGACTCGATGCGTTGGGGAAGGACCAAACCTGGAAAATACGTGGTTAATTAGTAGAGATGTGCACACACTTGAACTCCATGTCCTGCAAGGCAAACATTCAACCTATTTCGTGAACAGACAAGTCACGGTTAACATGTATCTGTTGCCTTTTGATAAAGTTGTTACTGGTCCAATAAAGTCAATCTGGATGTCTGACCATGGCATGGACATCCCCTTTTTCTTCAGCGGTGCCCGATGAGTGGGTGCTTGTGGCTGGAATTGAGGACAGATTAAACATCCTTGACAATATGTGCGAACGTCTTGCAACATATGAGGCCAATAAGCGTAATCCCGTAATAATTCATACGTTAACTTCTCACCTTGATGACCAGCCGTGGGGTGACACTGTGGGACTGTGAGCACCCTTTTTGGAGGATCAACATTCCTGTGCATCTTCTTCACCACTTATATCTGTCTTGTTGTTGCCTCCACTTGAACAGTTCCCATAAGGTCATCAACGTTCAGCACTTCTCCATTAATGGCTCCTTGTTTGGCAAGGGAATCTGCCAAATCATTCCCTCCCTTATCCACACCTAGTTATTTTGAGTGGCCCTTTACCTTTTTTCTATTAAATGGTGATACCGTGGGCGATAACCATCTCGTCGATCCTACAAAACATTTTACCATGCTTGACAGGCTTGTTGCTTCTTATCATGTTAGACCTTTTCCATCCAGGGAAGTACTCCACAAAGCTGTTACGAACATAATTCGAATCTGTGATTATAACAAACTCTTTAATACCAGATTCGATTTGTATGGCTTTATACACAGCTATAAGCTCTGTGACCTGGCTACTTTTGGGACCAATTTTGTACCCCACGGACACATCTGGGAATATACACTCACCTAAAGAATTATTAGGAATACCTGTTCTATTTCTCATTAATGCGATTATCTAGTCAACCAATCACATGGCAGTTGCTTCAATGCATGTAGGGTTGTGGTCCTGGTCAAGACAATCTCCTGAACTCCAAACTGAATGTCAGAATGGGAAAGAAAGGTGGGCTACAACAGCAGAAGACCCCACCGGGTACCACTCATCTGCACTACAAATAGGAAAAAGAGGCTACAATTTGCATGAGCTCACCAAAATTGGACTGTTGAAGACTGGAAAAATGTTGCCTGGTCTGATGAGTCTCCATTTCTGTTGAGACATTCAAATGGTAGAGTCCGAATTTGGCGTAAACAGAATGAGAACTTGTATCCATCATGCCTTGTTACCACTGTGCAGGCTGGTGGTGGTGGTGTAATGGTGTGGGGGATGTTTTATGGGCACAGTTTAGGCCCCTTAGTGCCAATTGGCCATTGTTTAAATGCCACGGGCTACCTGAGCATTGTTTCTGACCATGTCCATCCCTTCATGACCACCATGTACTCATCCTCTGATGGCTACTTCCAGCAGGATAATGCACCATTTCACAAAGCTCGAATCATTTCAAATTGGTTTCTTGAACATGACAATGAGTTCACTGTACTAAAATGGCCCCCACAGTCACCAGATCACAACCCAATAGAGCATCTTTGGGATGTGGTGGAACGGGAGCTTCGTGCCCTGGATGTGCATCCCTCAAATCTCCATCAACTGCAAGATGCTATCCTATCAATATGGGCCAACATTTCTAAAGAATGCTATCAGCACCTTGTTGAATCAATGCCACGTAGAATTAAGGCA
Source organism: Bufo gargarizans (assembly GCF_014858855.1). Taxonomy (NCBI): domain Eukaryota; kingdom Metazoa; phylum Chordata; class Amphibia; order Anura; family Bufonidae; genus Bufo; species Bufo gargarizans. The sequence continues at coordinate 60,977,956 of NC_058083.1, read as the reverse complement.
GTTCTGAAGGCAAAAGGGGGTCCAACACCGTATTAGTACGGTGTTCCTAATAATTCTTTAGGTGACTGTATTATTCCACACGACTCCGATACCCTCAACCAATGTACGTTCAGTTCCTATATTGGTATGGAAAGAACATCAGTCTACATATACACATGGTAAGGATTTGCAATATTCTTCTTTATAAGACTTGTATGGAGATAAATTGTTCTTTCAGGAAATCATTTCCTGTTGATTCATCTTTGTCCTGCATTGGTACAATCATGTAGTTCGGCTAATCTTTGAGCAACTGGATTCTAATTATTTTGTTTGTATCTGATTTCCAATGGCCATCCCATTAAGGACATCGTCCAGGCGGTTATCCTGCTGTTTGACAGATTTCCATCCTTGATTCTATCACTTTGCAAATATTGCAGTGGTTGGTGTGCAGTTTCCACAATTATCTTTTCGCCTTGGATAAAACTCTTGAAATATTGCAAAGCCCACACCGTTGACAGTAATGCTTTTTTACAGTCATTGAATTTTATCTCAACCGGTGATAAGGACTTGCTGGCATAGGCTATCATCTTATTCAGGTTGTCCTGTTTCTGGACGAGGACTGCACTCACGCTTTTGTCGGTGAAGCCTGTTTCAATGAAGAAAGGTTTCCCACCTTCTGTGTAAGCAAGGCATGGGGCTTGGGTGAGTCTGGCTTTGAGCTCATTCACAGCTCACTCAATTACCATTTCACTTCTTTCTTCTGCAACTGCAAAAGAGGTTTCGTAATCTCGGCATAGTTGTCTATGAACTTACGTGAATAGTTCATCATACCCAGGAAGGATCTCAACTCCTTGAGATTTGTAGGTGACTTCATATTGATCACTGCTACTACGTTCTTTTTCTGCGGGTTAATTTCATCGGCAGTGATTTTCGTGACCAAGGAAATTGACTTTGGTACGACACTATTGAGCCTTCTGCAAAGAAAGTTTCACACCAGCTTTCCTCAGTTGGGTTAGTACATGCCTCAGTTCTGCAATGTATTCCTCAAAAATCGTGCTTTTGATCAGAACGTCATCCACATAGGATAAGGTACCTCGTTCAGTGGCATCAGGCATTGCCTTGTTCATGAACACAGCAAACTCATGGCCTGCATTAATGTACCCGAAAGCCATTCGGGTCCAGGCATATTGCTGCTTCCCAAATGTAAAGGCCAATTTGTATTGATCCTTCTCGTCCACCTTAATCGTCCAATATCCTTGTACACAGTCAAGAGCAGTGAACATTTTGGACCCCTGTATTTGTGCCAAACACTGGTCAATATACCTGTTTATTAAATTGCCTTAGGTCTGAACAGAGGCAAAATTGACCATTGGGTTTGAGAATCCCAAGTATAGAATGATTGAACCAGCTGTGCAACAGACGGATGATTCCCCACCTCTCCAAGTTCTTGACGATTTATGAAAGCGACTTGTAAGCTGCCAGCAGAAGTCGGTACTGTTTAACATATATACAGGGAGTGAATTGAGATCCGTATGGATTCTTGCAACATTCAGGTCAGTTTCCCCACGGTCATAAGAGTCCTTAGCAAACATGTCCTGGAATTCTGTGAAGAGCCCCTTCAGCTGTTGACGCTCTGCGTCGGAGCGTGCGTCGGCTATAGAGATTTGCTCTTCCACCCGTTCCTGAAATTCTGGAAAGATTTTAGGTGGACTTAACTCGTAAGCTTCTTCAAGCTCGCTAGTTAAATCATTTTGAGTATTGCATACCTTCTCTTTTTCATGTTGGTCCTGTGAAGAGGAACCTTTTATCACTTTAGGGTTGGCGACCTGTTTTAAGAGACCTAGGCTTATATAACTGGCTTCGGATTTTAGATCCAACTTGGCATATTTCACCTGGGCTATATTGTACACCTGTACGGGAATCAATAAGTTATCACTGACCTTCTCAATCCATACCATGGATTCAGTATGCTCGGTCAGGTCTGCAACTTCGTAATTTCCCCCTTCAAGAGAAATGGTTAATACATCCCCATCCAAGGTTATCTTTTCAATTCTGTCCTTCTGGATGGTTATGGTTTCAGCGGTACCATTGACATCTTCCGACATCCGGTTGTTCCTAAAACGAACTTCAACAGAGTTAAGCCTTTCTTCAATCACATGACAACTACATTGGGGTTGTGCATTGCAAGAGTACTCATAGGCAATAGATACCTAGTTCAGATTGCTTCATTGATGAAGTCTACTATGGAACTCAATCTTTTCAGGAGGTCTATTCCTATGATCTGCCGATCATAGGGAAGGTCCACAATGAGTGTGGGATGTCTAATTACTTTCTTTCCTATTTTAAATTTTAACCATGCTGTACCTCTTACCTGCAAAGCTTCACTGCTTACACTTATCAAAGAGCCATCAAATGATTTCAATTTCGGCCTCTTTGCTGTCACATCCATAACCTGTTGGAAATAACGATATTACAATATAGTGGCTTGTGATCCCGTGTCAAGTAAACCCCTAATTGGCCAGATAAGTTTATCTTGGAGATAAGAATCAACAAAATATTGGCCTTCAACCTGAAATAAATCACATAAGGCTACTTTCATACTCACGTTTTGGCTTTCCGTTTGGGAGATCCGTCTAGGGCTCTCACAAGCTGTCCAAAACGGATCAGTTTTGCTCTAATACATTCTGAATGGAAAAGGATCCGCTCAGAATGCATCAGTTTGCCTCCGATCAGTCTTCATTCCGCTCTGGAAGCTGACGCCAAAACGCTGTCTGCAGCGTTTTGCTGTCCGCTTGACGAAACTGAGCCAAACGAATCCGTCCTGGCACACAATGTAAGTCAAAGGCGACGGATCCGTTTTCTCTGGCACAATCGAAAGCGCATCAGTCTTCCATTGACTTTCAATGGAGTTCATGACTGATCCATCTTGGCTATGTTACAGATAATACAAACGGATCCGTGCATGATGGATGCATGTGGTTGTATTATTGTAACGGAACCGTTTTTGCAGATCCATGACGGATCTGCCCAAAACGCAAGTGTGAAAGTAGCCTAAGAAATTAGGATGTTCACTCATCTGACTCATTTTAAAGATTTGATCTTTTTTCAGCGATGCGACTTTTGGAGAAACCCGGACATTCTTACTGCACGCGGAAGCAGCCCCCACTTTTGGGGAAAACTGGATTATATCACAGACTGCAGCTCACAGATTGAGGCCGAATGCACACGGCCGTGTTTCACGGGCTGGATTCCTGCTGAGAGCAGGAGCGCACGGCGTCATTGGTTGCTATGACGCCGTGCACTTCCTGCTGCCGCCGCAGTACAGTAGTACACTGGTATAGATCATACCAGTGTATTACTGTATTGCGGCGGCAGCAGGAAGAGCACAGCGTCATAGCAACCAATGACGCCGCTCACGGCCGTGTGCATTCGGCCTGACTCTGAGATGACGGGATCACTCATTGGAGAAGACACATTAGTGCACGAATCTACGTGGTTAGACTGCAAGATAGACAACACGTTAGACACCTCCTCTTTGGCCTCAATTTTAGGGTCAAGAACGCTGCAAGGCAATATAAGATTAGGAATCACATTAGATTCTTCTACAACCAGCTCGGTAGCCTTGCGTTGGCCTGGGCTCTGACCCCACCCTGCCTGCTTTATAGGGCTGAGCTAGGACCTGCAGCCACTGCTAAAAAAGGCTCAGGTTGTTTTTCGACAGACACCTGGCACATCTTATTAACTATTTCACTTAATTTAGCCACTTGATCTGCCAACTGATCAAACCGATCATTTTGATTTGTGCACAGTTTGGTTTTGTGGTGTACCCTTACTAGAGGTGGGAGGCCGACTTCTAGGCAAAGTAGAAGGTTTAGGCCTACCTTCATTCTGTTTCTAGGCCTGTTATTCCAGCGCCTGTATCCTGGGGGACTCCTATTGTAATATTGGGGACGGTAGTTAGACCTCTTATCACCATTATTATCACTCTCTGACCCGTTGGGGCTATGAGGTTTTGCTTGCTTGGGTCCTACCTGTTGTCGCTGGGTTCATTGAAAGGTCCTGTAGACAGAGGGTACTTGCGTGGCTGCGTTTCAAATCCCAGGTTGGGGTTTATTTTAGCTTCTACTACGTTTTGTTCTGGGGACCTTTTTTTGTATCTTTTCTCACCTGTAGCATGGCATTCACTGATATTATACAGTGAAGTGACAGCCATCACCAATCTGTCCAAGGGAGCTTTAAGATCGAGATCTCTAGCTAGGCTAAATTTAAATTCCGTAGGCATTGCATCATAAAACAGTTGTTTGAATTTCCCAGATTCCCAATTTGGGGACCTATATGCTAACCCATAGGCATTTTTAAGGATAGAGAGGAATCTCGGGGACTTTGATTGGGTCTACATGTGAGTTTATAAATATCACGTTTTGCAGCAGTAATTGTCCGGGAAGGGTCAAATTCTAACTCTGATCCCCTTCTGAACACTGAGAATTTTTCTTTCTAGAGACCACCTCAGCATATGACTGTCACGGCTGAGGATGGGGAAAACCCTCAGCCGTGCGATGCCAGAAGATGCTAATGGATGCTCGGCCAGGACGACAGAATTAGGGAGCAGGTCACCTCCTAATACATCCCTAATCCGTTCCTAACTCCTAGCTGCATGGGCCGACCTTGAAGGTAGGAGGGCCCATGCTCAGGAACCTCGGATCCCTACTCGCCCTCCGACCGGTCCCTGAACTAGGAGTAGGGTAAGACGACCTGTTCCTTCTGGACACGGAGGAACAGGAGTCTCACTGGCCAAGCTGCAGGAATGGGGGAACAAATACAACATACAGATATGACAGGCGAACAAAAGTAGTTCCAAACGTACCTGTCACAGCCACGCTGACTGGAACCCATGCATGACTACTAATGTTCACAAAACACTAAGGGACACAGCACACATATCACACAGGTAACCAGGACATCCATAGTTGCAATAAACAGATAACAAAGGAAAACATCAACTGAACATCATATAAACTAATGACCACAAGGGTGGCCCCCACTGGCAGGTGATAAAAGACAGGAGGCTACTCCAGCTAGACATGGCTGAAGTACCCCTCAGACTGGAGATAAACACAGAGGCTTTATAGGCCCAAGTAGCCACACCCACACAGACACACCCAGTGTTGACACACACAGAAGGGAATTAACCCTTCCAACACCAGGAAGTGTAGTGAGACCACATAAAGGGAAATACACACAAATACTCACTGCAGCTGTTACCGGTGACAACGACATGTGTGGCAAACGTGTCCTGGGAGCCGGCCAAAAGGCCAAGACACAACCACCACATGTACATCAAACCAAACGTTGCCACGGGCAGCTACAGTGAAGGGAAAATGTCACAGTGCACACCAATTAAACACCAAGTGCACACCAGACATACAAAAGTGCATAACATACACACATTACTAAAGACCACCAGCTCCGGCTGCTCCACTGCCCAACAACCACAAGTTGCCAGCGGCAACCACACGTGAGGCAAGATACTGGCCCTCACCTGTGATTGACTAGGAAAAGACCGCGGGCAAATGCATGCGGGTCTCAAGGAGTCACGACCATAACCATGGCCATGACACTCCCACCCCTCAAAGCCCCCCCACCAAAAAAAAAAGAAAACTAGTGAGGGACTCCCACAAGGGGATAGGAGAAAGGGAATCAGTGTCAGTACCTGTGAGTCTCCCCGGGACTGCTGCGGACCCTGGAACAACACACAGGAACCAGGATCCGACTGCCAGCCTCTGGAACAACACACAGGAACCAGAGACCAGCAAAGAAACAGCCTGAGGAGACCGCACTGACACTGCGTCCACTCTCCACTCGCGTCCCCACTCCAGTCGCTGCCAGCAGACACTCCTAACCAGCACGCAGCTGGTCCACTAACGGAATGCTGCCAGCAGACGACCAGAGATAGGAACATGGAGAGGGACGAGGGATCACCAACACGGACACGGAAGGTAAGGTGGCGGGGAATAAGCCACCAACCGCGCCGTTAACGGTGATCTCCGGAACGCTCTCCCTCTGGAGAACGCGCATGCAGGCCAAAAGAGGATGGCACTGCATGCTGCACCCTCTTTCGAAGGTGTGCTACCGCACACCAAGCAAACAAACATGCAATATAAAAATAAGGGGACGCCAAAACAGACAACGGTGAAGGGATGGCGGGGAATGCCACTCACCGCGCCTTCAGCGGCGAAACCCCCACAACGCTCTCCCTCCGGAGAACGCGCATGCACCCCATCCGCAGATACCGGTACATGCTTCACCCTTTTTTGAGGGAAGGCCACGTGAGGAGCCATTGTGGTCATACTGTCACGGCTGAGGGTTTTCCCCATCCTCAGCCGTGACAATGACTGTTGCCTGGAACTCTCATCCCCCCTGTGGGCAAAGTCATGCCTGTGCAGTGGGGAATAAGCCACACGCTTCTCCACATCACTGACATAATCACTCATGCTCCAATCCCTTCCATCGTACTTGCTTGACACAGATGACTTAACCCTAACATCCCTCTCTAGGGGAAGGTGTGTGGGGACACTTCTATGGCATTTAGTGTCGCTAGCGCCTAGTAAGGCGGTTACAGCTTGAAATGCCTGATTTAATTAGGTTAATGCATCCTGTGTAATCATACTGCCACCTTCGGGTGGCTTAGGGTCTTGGATGGATTCCGCTTTAAGAGCACATGATGTTGACATGTCTGTATTTTGGGGTGTGATAGCTGGAGGATCCAAAAATCTCTCATTATCATACAGATCACTTTCAACATTGACTACAGTATGGCTTGGTCTGTCTGTTTGCTGAAGTCTGCAATAACGGAGGTTCAGCTCATCTGCCTCCCTTTTTAGTTGATAGGCAACGTGGCTGAGATCGAGCTCGCACTTTAAGTCCTCGATCAATGCTTTTGCAGATTCTAATTCTGTTTTCTATACGGGATATACAGTGCCTTGCAAAAGTATTCACCCCCTTGACTTTTTTTCATATTTTGGTGCCTCGCAACCTGGAATTAACATGGATTGTTTGAGGATTTGCATGATTTAATTTACAGAACATGTCCGCAACTTTAAAGATTTTTTTTTATTGTGAAGCAAACAATGTGCATAACTATTCACCCCCTAAAGGCAATCACAGCTCCAAGTCGCTTTGGATAAGTCTCTATGAGCTTGCCACATCTTACCACTGGAATTTTTGCCCATTCCTTCTTGCAAAACTGCTCCGGCTCCTTCAGGTTGGATGTTTGCGCTTGTGAACAGCAATCTTTACGTCTGACCACAGATCTTCTATTGGATTGAGATCTGGGCTGTGACTCGGCCATTCCAACACATTTACATGTTTCCTCTTAAACCACTCAAGTGTTGCTTTAGCCGTGTGTTTGGGGTCATCGTCCTGCTGGAAGGTGAGCCTCCGTCCTCGCCTCAGATCACGCACAGAGTGGTACAGGTTTTGCTCAAGAATATCCCTGTATTTAGCACCATCCATCTTTCCCTCAGCTCTGACCAGTTTCCCAGTCCTGGCTGCTGAAAAAACATCTCCACAGCATGATGCTGCCACCACCATGTCTCACTGTGGGATGGTGTTCTTTGGGTGATGTGATGTGTTAGGTTGGCGTCAGACATACCGTTTTCTTTGGCCGAAAAGTTAAATTTTAGTCTCATCAGATCAGAGCACCTTCCTCCATACATTTTGGGAGTCTCCCACATGCTTTTTAGCAAACTCACAATGTTCCTTATTGTTTTTAGCTGATAGTAATGGCTTTCTTCTGGCCACTCTGCCATAAAGCCCAACTCTATGGAGCGTACGGCTTGTTGTCATCCTATGTACATACACTCCAGTCTCTGCTGTGGAACTCTGTAGCTCCTCCAGGGTTACCTTAGGTCTTTGTGCTGCCTCTCTGATTAATGCCCTCCTTGCCCGGTCTGTGAGTTTTGGTGGGCGGCCGTATCTTGGCAGGTTTGCTGTTGTGCCATGTTCTTTCCATTTGGTTATGATAGATTTGAGGATCCTGAAGATCATTAAAGATTTGGATATTTTTATTTTTATTTTTTATAACCTAACCCTGACTTGTACTTTTTAACAACATTATCCCTTACTTGTTTGCAGAGTTCCTTGGTCTTCATGGCAGTGTTTTGTTAGTGATGCCTCTTACTTAGGTGCTGCAGCCTTTGGGGCCTTTAAAAAAAAAGGTGTGTATATGTAAAGACAGATCATGTGACACTTAGATTGCACACAGGTGGACATCATTTCACTAATGATGTGACTTCTGAAGGTAATTAGTTGCTCCAGAGCTTTTTATGGGCTTCCTAACAAAGGGGGTGAATACATACGCACATGCCAATTTTCTGTTTTCTAAACAATAGTTCTATGCATATATGTCACGCCCTGCCCTGTGGGTGTTCTGAGGAGATCTGTCAGAATTGCTGCACGTGACTCGATCTGACAGTTTGTTTTGTTGTGGGTTTGAGCAGAATCTATTTATTCCTCTCTCTTCCTATTGCCTTTGCGGGTTATAGTTCTGCCTTGTGTGAGCTCTGGTAGTTTGGTGGATCGTCTGCTCCAACATATCTCAAGATAAGTTCAGTGTGTTATAGTCCTAGGTACGTGGGCGTGTGCATATCTACCATCCAGATATGCACATTGGCATAGCAGCTTAGGGAAAGTGTTTTAGGGATTGCTAGGAGGTGACCCCCTTTGTTCCCTAGCATTTGGAGCAGAGTCAGTTTTTTTTGTTTGCTTTGCCTTGTTCTGTTTCCTTCACTTATCTTGCCTACCGTGACAATATATTTTTCTCATTTCACTTCACCAACTTAAACTATTGTGTTCTGATTCATCACATAAAATTCAGATTAACAAAACATTGAACTTAAGGCTGTAATGTAACAAAATACAAAAATAGTCAAGGGGGGTGAATACTTTTGCAAAGCACTGTATAGGCCTGCATGTCTTTTATATGCATATTTTTACTCTTTAACAGGGTACTGACTTCTAATATTGAATACAGGACTGGTGGCAACATCTTTAAGAGGTGTTGATCTTTACTGGCATTACTTTTAAGCACACCAAAATAGGTTAGATGTCTCCTGACTGTACCAAGTGATGTCCATGCATCCACAAATTCTCCCTTGGCTTCTGCCTGCAGCTCACTTAACCATGCAGTTATATCCTGATCCAAACCCAACCGTGAATTTACATATTCAACAATGTTGTGGATTAACTGTTCCGGGTTAGATGGACTATCTCCTGTAGCGTTACCATAATCCACTTCACTACTGGCTGCGCTCATTTTCGCTACCAATAATTAGTACACAGATATATAAATAATCTGGTTAGCCAAGAAAATTGTGGAACGTTTTACTATTTGCACAAATAATTAATAAATTAACACTATCTCAGCAGTGCCTCCAATTTATGTCGGGGATATAAAGCAAATGCTTTATATAAAAGAAAGGATCAAAGGGAATTGATCCTAGAGGTGGACATATAAAATGCCTCAAAAAAAATTGTTGGTAATTTAATTATATTGTGCAATCAGTAAAATAAAGTACAAGCGTCTATGCAAAAATTATAAATTATGTATTATACAATAACTTAAAATGCAATCAAATCTTAATGAATGTGAAACTCAATAATATGCAATAACACAGTGATATGCAGTACCCTAAATTCGCCACTAGATGGCTCTAACACGACTACCAGAGTTCCATATCACCTCTCAAACATAAAATGTTATACAAGCGTCCCAACGACAATTATGAGATATACACAATAGTGATAAGAAGAGATACGAACCCTTGCTCTGCTGAAACTATGACCAATCTCGGATATCTAGTAGTATTGCTAAAATAAGTTATAAATTATCAAGCCTGAAATGACTATGGAATGAATATTCCAATCAGAGATTCTCTCTGATATCAATATTAGATCTTTTATTCAGTAATATGCATCTTTACTGAATAGTGATAATATTGATGTAGTACATCTAACATTACACATCCGCAATAAAGCGGGGATTTTCCTAAATATCAAGCTAATTAATTCAATCAATACTACACATAATAAAGTTATACGTTACCCGAGAATGCAGATGATATGCAGAGTCTAAGGGAAGTCAGCTCTATAGTCCGTTCTGATCATTGGGATTTTTCTCCTGGGATCTCTCCTTTCTTTCTTAGTTGCTCCCTGTTGTTGTTTTTCCCCTTCATGTGTGTGTGTGTGGTTTATGATCACAAACTTATCAGTTAGACACACCTTCCTAACTTGGAGTTTTCCAATCATTGTCGGTTAGGCGTGTACATATGATAATGACTGTGATGTCACTGTATCACCCAGAATGCATTTCAACTGTTGGTGCAATATTACCTTTTCATACCTAGGTGGCACTGTTGCATAAGCTACTAGCATCATCACTATTAAGGGTTAACTGTCCAGGTCTGATTTCTCTTATATTCTATACACATAATATATGGAATCCTAAATCAGCGCTAAGATTATTTTTTGACACATAACCCATAAGGCATAGGACTTTTGTGGTGCCATTTAGACTTTTTCCATACTCTCAAATGTATGTACAGATAAGAATATAATGGACTTGTACATTCACAGACATGTGTGTCCTCCTCTTGTTACTCCAATGGTTGATTGATTGTTAGTTAAAATAACACTCTTACTAACAAAATTTTACCATTAAATATTTCTTACCATGCCTTAGGAGTGTATACATTCCTAGTGAGAAATATATAAGATAACAGATGCATTTATGTCCTTCATAATATTCAACAATACAAAACAATATATGTCCTATGATTATCTTATACTAAACTTAATGTTCATTATACATATACATCACAGACTTTCTGCTTCATCAATATACATTAAACATAGGGATAATTAGTTCCCATACACATCTAGAGAATATCTTTATCTCAGTCATAAATCTATAAGGAGAAAAGAATGACCCTTCACAGACTGGTACATCTACATAGAAGAAATTTATATGAACTGTGTCCTCTCTCGGCCTACTTTAAAATACATACACAATGGTGAATATAACACAACATGTCGTATTATATATCAAATCCACTATAATTAGGATATTTAGATATAAATGTTATACACCTATGAAAAGGCACAACATTAACCACTTCAACCCCGCTAGCTGAAACCCCCTTCATGACCAGAGCACTTTTTACACTTCTGCACTACACTACTTTCACCGTTTATTGCTCGGTCATGCAACTTACCACCCAAATGAATTTTACCTCCTTTTCTTCTCACTAATAGAGCTTTCATTTGGTGGTATTTCATTGCTGCTGACATTTTAACTTTTTTTGTTATTAATCGAAATTTAACGTTTTTTTTGCAAAAAAATGACTTTTTTCACTTTCAGCTGTAAAATTTTGCAAAAAAAAACGACATCCATATATAAATTTTTCGCTAAATTTATTGTTCTACATGTCTTTGATAAAAAAAAAATGTTTGGGCAAAAAAAAAATGGTTTGGGTAAAAGTTATAGCGTTTACAAACTATGGTACAAAAATGTGAATTTCCGCTTTTTGAAGCAGCTCTGACTTTCTGAGCACCTGTCATGTTTCCTGAGGTTCTACAATGCCCAGACAGTAGAAAAACCCCACAAATGACCCCATTTCGGAAAGTAGACACCCTAAGGTATTCGCTGATGGGCATAGTGAGTTCATAGAACTTTTTATTTTTTGTCACAAGTTAGCGGAAAATGATGATTTTTTATTTTATTTATTTTTTTCTTACAAAGTCTCATATTCCAATAACTTGCGACCAAAAATAAAAAATTCTAGGAACTCGCCATGCCCCTCACGGAATACCTTGGGGTGTCTTCTTTCCAAAATGGGGTCACTTGTGGGGTAGTTATACTGCCCTGGCAATTTAGGCGCCCAAATGTGTGAGAAGAACTTTGCAATCAAAATGTGTAAAAAATGCCCTGCGAAATCCGAAAGGTGCTCTTTGGAATATGTGCCCCTTTGCCCACCTAGGCTGCAATAAAGTGTCACACATCTGGTATCGCCGTACTCAGGAGAAGTTGGGGAATGTGTTTTGGGGTGTCATTTTACATATACCCATGCTGGGTGAGAGAAATATCTTGGCAAAAGACAACTTTTCCAATTTTTTTTATACAAAGTTGGCATTTGACCAAGATATTTCTCTCACCCAGCATGGGTATATGTAAAATGACACCCCAAAACACATTCCCCAACTTCTCCTGAGTACGGCGATACCAGATGTGTGACACTTTTTTGCAGCCTAGATGGGCAAAGGGGCACACATTCCTTTTAGGAGGGCATTTTTAGACATTTGGATCCCAGACTTCTTCTCACGCTTTAGGGCCCCTAACATGCCAGGGCAGTATAAATACCCCACATGTGACCCAACTTTGGAAAGAAGACGCCCCAAGGTATTCAATGAGGGGCCTGGCAAGTTCATAGAATTTTTTTTTTGCATAAGTTAGCGGATATTGATTTTTTTTGTATTTTCTCACAAAGTCTCACTTTCCGCTAACTTGGGACAAAAATGTCAATCTTTCATGGACTCAATATGCCCCTCATTGAATACCTTGGGGTGTCTTCTTTCCGAAATGGGGTCACATGTGGGGTATTTATACTGCCCTGGCTTTTTAGGGGCCCTAAAGCGTGAGAACAAGTCTGGAATATAAATGTCTAAAAATGTTTACGCATTTGGATTCCGTGAGGGGTATGGCGAGTTCATGTGAGATTTTATTTTTTGACACAAGTTAGTGGAATATGAGACTTAGTAAGAAAAAACAAAAACAAACAAAAAATTTCCGCTAACTTGTGCCCAAAAAAATATCTGAATGAAGCCTTACAGGGGGTGATCAATGACAGGGGGGTGATCAGGGAGTCTATATGGGGTGATCACCCCCCTGTCATTGATCACCCCTCTGTGGCTCCATTCAGACGTCTGTATGATTTTTTTACGGATCTACGGATACATGGATCGGATCCGCAAAACACATGCGGACGTCTGAATGGAGCCTTACAGGGGGGGTGATCAATGACAGAGGGGTGATCACCCATATAGACTCCCTGATCACCCCCTGTAAGGCTCCATTCAGACGTCCGTATGATTTTTTACGGATCCACGGATACATGGATCGGATCCGCAAAACCCATGCGGACGTCTGAATGGAGCCTTACAGGGGGGTGATCAATGACAGGGGGGTGATCAGGGAGTCTATATGGGGTGATCGACCCCCTGTCATTGATCACCCCCCTGTAAGGCTCCATTCAGACGTCCGCATGCGTTTTGCGGATCCGATCCATGTATCGGTGGATCCGTAAAAATCATGCGGACGTCTGAATGGAGCCTTACAGGGGGGTGATCAATGACCGGGAAGTGATCAGGAAGTCTATATGCGTGATCACCCCCTTGTCATTGATCACCCCCCTGTAAGGCTCCATTCAGAGGTCCGCATGTGTTTTGCGGATCCGATCCATGTATCAGTGGATCCGTAAAAATCATGCGGACGTCTGAATGGAGCCTTACAGAGGGGTGATCAATGACAGGGAAGTGATCAGGAAGTCTATATGCGTGATCACCCACTTGTCATTGATCACCCCCCTGTAAGGCTCCATTCAGACGTCTGTATGCGTTTTGCGGATCCGATCCATGTATCCGTGGATCCGTAAAAATCATACGGACGTCTGAATGGATCCTTACAGGGGGGTAATCAATGACAGGGGGGTGATCAATGACAGGGGGGTGATTAGGGAGTCTATATGGGGTGATCAGTGGTTCATAAAGGGTTAATAAGTGACAGGGGGGGGTGTAGTGTGGTGTTTGGTGCTACTTTACACAGCTACCTGTGTCCTCTGGTGGTCGATCCTAACAAAAGGGACCACCAGAGGACCAGGTAGCAGGTATATTAGACGCTGTTATCAAAACAGCGTCTAATATACCTGTTAGGGGTTAAAAAAATCAGATCTCCAGCCTGCCAGCGAGCGATCGCTGCTGGCAGGCTGGAGATCCACTCGCTTACCTTCCGTTCCTGTGAGCGCGCGCACCTGTGTGCGCGCGTTCACAGGAAATCTCGCGAGATGACTCATATGTGCGTGACTGTGCGCAGGGCTGCCGCCTCCGGAACGCACATCTGCGTTAGGCGGTCCGGAGGCGGTTAAGACCCGCTGATACTTTTTTATATGCTACTTTAAAAAAACAACTAAAAATGGTGATTTGAATTACTTTTGTGTTTATTTTTTGCTGTAATGTTTAGTCCCCTAAGGACTTGTACGTGTGATATTATTGCTCATAGACTGTAATAGAATACTATTGCAGTCTATGGGATTTTTACTGGCTGTCTTTCAAGTCACAAGGCCCAAGGCTGTCATAGCAACATATTGGAGCCTCTCAATTTCTCACCTTAGTGTCTCCACAGATGGATCCAGGAGGAGAAATCCCCCCGAGAGATGTCCCCGTCCTATGTTTTCCCAGGACTGTCCAGAGGAGAAGCTCCCAGAGAACCATCAGGTAGATTTAGCTGAAGTCTCCTCAGAATCTGACCAGAAAGGGATTGAAACAAAGATCATTTTACATTTCTCTTCTTTAGGATGAAAATCTGATGGATATTAAGGCTGAGGTTAAAGATGAAGAAGAAGAAGAGGAGACGGATTTATGGGGCGATCAGCAGTGTAAGGAGGGGGGCTGTCATCTGGAAACTACTCTAGGTTTTTTTTTTATTTATTTATTTTTTCTCCACGCAGGGGGTAATGGGAGGGTGGGTGTTGGGAGGTGGTCGGGAATGGGGTGAAAGAAAGAAGGAGAATAGAAATGAGGGATGAACAGTAACCACCGTTTGTTGATAACTTTTTCATATGTATTGTTGGGATGGTGTTGTGTTACGGAGGTATTTGTTGTACGAAATGGAAATAGAAGGATTTAAATAAAAAAAAAAACAAATACAAAAAAAAAAAAAAAAAGGAAACTACTCTCATCATCGCGTGCAATCACTCTCTCTTGTCTCTGTGTTTTTCCTACAGATGGACTCATAGAAGGAAATCCCCCCGAGAGATGTCCCCGTCCTCTTTATTCCCAGGACCATCAGGTAGATGGAGCTGAGCCCTATACACATCTATATAGGGGGGTCCTGCAGTCATGGAGGGGTCATAGATTGTGGGGGTCTCTTATGTGGATCTGTTAGATTTCCCACCTGTCTGCTGTATTGTCCTGAATTGTTACAGATGACAAATCAGGGGGAAGATGTGACCGATATTAAAGTGGAGGATGAAGAAGAGCGGATGATGGGTGATCCCCCGTGTAAGAGTGAGGTGGAGGAGGACATTCCAGTCCATGTGACCACAGGTATGGAGTAATGAATGGAGGAAGGGAATTGGGAAGTTTCTTCAGGTGTTTTGCCAGACAAAACTTCAAGTTTGGATCCTCTTAGAGAGACTCTTTACTGCAGCTACACTTCAAATTAAGGTGAAAACTACAATTAAAATGAATTTTTATATTAATTTAATATATAAAACAGTAATAGTATACCCATATATGTACACAAAGAATAGAAAACTTACATCACTGATTGATTTAACATCATCGGACAGACACATAGTCTGTGAAGCCCTTTTCAGCAGAAGCAGTCGGTCTTGATGGAGAGCGCCGTTTTCTATAGATGGACTTTGACCAGTAGCTGAAAAGTTCCAGCTTTTTATATAGTTTAACCAGTGATCTTCACCTCCTAGTGGAATGTCGCCAGCTCCTGCAGTCTGTAAGTCACTGCATGTATGGTGTTTATCTGGTATTCCGGACCTTGGCGTGGCCACACTCAGATCGGCAATAAATCAGAATCCCGAGACACCCCTGGCAGACAATGGCTAAGTCTCTCAGGTCCGTGTTCATTTACAGGTCATAATGATTCTATCTAATAAATGGGACAACACCTTGCAGAAACATTTCATACAGGTCCTCAGTTCGTGAACAAACAATCAGACTTTATAAGGTGAGGCTCCAGTAAAGTAGCACTCCGGGCAGTGACCCCTGTGTTATGTGCAGGAGCGGAGGGAGTTGTGACTGCAGATAGAACTTAGTTACCGGCTGCTGCTCTTCTCCTGGACATCCTGCACGCCGCTTATACATTAGGGTTGGAGATACCTCTCCTACTGCTTGGTTTGTACTGGTGACATTAAGAGCTAACAGAATAATGAGCACTATTGTACTGTAGCGCTTTTCCCCATTGTGTTTTTTTATTGTCTTGCTGGTGGGTGGGTGTCTGCTCGTCTGCCCCTGGGGCGGAGAGGTGTCTGCCCCTGGGGCGGAGAGGTGTCTGCCCGTCTTCCCCTTGTGTGGAGAGGTTTCTGCTCTTGATCAGCCTCTACCTTTGACCATTACCTGTTCTGCTCAGTGATTCTGGAGCCATTCTGGGTTTCTTTCTAGGAATTTCAGCAAATGCGCGGATCAGACTGTAGGCATGGCAGCCATCTTTGATTGGTCTCTTGTAATTGTAGTTTATATCCGTGATTATGCCTGGATCATTCTATAGACATGGTGTCCATTGTTGTGTTCTCTGGTGTTGTAGATTTCCTGTACATGTGTTAGAGCTTGGCCCATACACAGTTCAGATGTTGAGGTGTTGACCATCATAGTCACTAGGGTTGCGGTGGTGTTGGCACAGGAGCCATCATCTGGTGTATATATGGGAGCACTGGCATCTTTGGTGGTAATCTGAGTTAGGCGCCATGAGTGTTCTGCATATTTTCTGGAGACAGTGATTTTCCTCTGGTTGCCATTTGATAGACCAGTATAATCTGTAGACTCTGTGCATGGACTGGAAGTGAGTGGGCCTTATCCTTGCAGCCATCCTGGTTCTGGGCTTATATTTGCCCAGTTTTGGGGGTTTCTTATTTACCTGGACTGCTATTATTCATCTAGATGTGCCTCTTCTGAGTACGAGTCAAAGCACAGTGGTCCAGTCATTATTTATTTATCGCTCTGATGTGTTATATATCGCTCACTAGGCAGAGCTCAGGGCTAGTGCTTTACCTACACCAGCTGATGATACTCGGTAGACGGTCCATTCTATCTTTCCATGGCTTGTTACAAGCAACACAGGGACAGATGTATTAGGGGATCAGGTCTATGTATGCGAGTCCCTGCCCCTAGTATAGCGCAGAGAGTAGCTTAGTTTGCCGTAGTTCACACATACACAGGTGTGTCACTACATTCAATGTTAGCAAACAATAGGCTATTAATCAATCCAATCTCTCTCCACATCCTAGACCTCCTGTTTGCCTGATTTTTATACCTACTACAGTTCTATACCCTTTTTTTTCCGTTTGGTTCTATTAAAACTTTATTGTTTTCATTTTTAAGGTTCTATTAGGCTGAGACGTATACACAGGGAAGCTTTCGGTTGGGGTAGTGGTGGAGACATAAGCAGGGCAGGCTGGATACTTGGCAGCATAAGGCAGACAGACTCGTTTACTTAAGCCCAAACAGAACTTGAACTGGAAGTGCAGGAACACAGGTAGGAAGGGTACACGACTGAGCAACAAAAGGAACTTATGCAGGATAAAAGCAGGAGCACTGGACTTCGACACACCTTTACTGGTCTCCAGAGAACCGAAATCTCGGGGTCACCATGTTGGGAGAGGGTGCCTTAAATAACCAGGGACATCAACCAAGGAATGGAAGGGAAGATTTCTTAAGAGTAAGTTTTTTCAAATTTTGCATAAAGTCGGTTCTGAAGCGCTCATGTCTTTGGGGTGACATGAAGAAGAAGAAGAAGAAACATGAAGGTGACAAAAGAATGTATGCCAATATATACGTACAGAAGGTCTCTGAAAATATAATTGAGGAATCTGTGAAATACGGCTGACACATTAGTTAAACCGAAGTGCATCTTTAAATATTCGTAGCAGCCATCTCGAGTACTGAAAACTGTTTTCCATTCGTCTCCTCGACGAACCCTGATCAAATTGTAAAAAAATAAAATAAAAATGGAGACAATCAAACAATTTAGATTGGAGGCAGCGGATATTTATGCATACGGAGCCATAGCAGCCCCAAATGGCTTGACAATTTCGAAGCATCCATAGAGATCTCTTTTCAGAGTGCAGTTAACCGTTTGCAGATCCCAGGTGATGAAAAGCATGGACTCGGAAGTCACCAGCAAGAGTCTTTTGAGATGTCAAACAGGTATGTAATAGTGTTCCACCACGTGCTATTGCAGAAAGATACCTGCTGAACCAGAATCGAGGAGGGCTGACCCGGTGAACAGAGTACCACCATAGGACAAAGTCACTGGCAAAGATGGTTGTGGCGAGGACTGATCTTCACCTAGGGGCACCTCTCCCAACTGGTCCTGGGCTCTGGAGTTTTCCTGCTTTTAGGGACAGATGCAGGCAAAGTGACCACTGCCACCACAGTACAGGCACAGTCTATTGGTAGGTCTGTGGTTAGATTTTTTGTCAGACAGCCTTACTCTGTCCACCTGCATGGGTTCGGGAACAGAAGCTGATGAAGGAGAAGATTATGGTTTTTAAATTTTGGTGCCAGTTGAAAGAATCTTCTCTTTTGACCCATCTGCTTGGCACATTCCAAGAATGACATGTCTTTCCAGGTGGACAGAATGATCAGGGCATCCAGAGAGGTAGGTTTGTCCTTACCAGCCAACTCGCTTTTTTTTTGTAATTGTATTTTTATATAAATATAAAAGAAAAATATTGTTTTTGCATTTACATGAAACATGGAGAGATCTGAGCAAGACAAGATATACAATTCACTTTGCTGGAATAACATACATAAAGCATCAAAGATCAAAATCAGTCCATATCTCTGAAATACAAATAAAGGCTAATTGATATCCAAACTTCATGTTGTGTTCAGTCATTAATAAAAGGATGAATGTCAACAGTATCACAACATAAAGAAGAAGGTCCTAAGAATATATCGATCAAAAATATCCCAATGAAATATATATGATCTTTATGGCATCTCAAAAAGACATAACTAATAATAAATAAAAAGACGTGGACGTAAGGTGGGGGTGTCCATTCTATATAAAGCCTGCCTCATAGTTGTCTGGTAATCCAATAAGTGTCCCATGCTTCCCAAATAGTTGGAAATAAATCCACCCTATCCTGTAATAAAGCTGTCATATACTCCATTGTTCTAACCTCTGACACCCTGGCGTAGAGATCAGAGATCTTCTGGGAGTCGGGGCGTTTCGAAAAACGAGCAATAAGCCGACTGGCCGCTGTCAGCACCTGTACTAGCAATTTATGTATCGTACAACGAGAAAAATGGTGGGACTAAAGATGTTTTGAGTGCCGCTGTGCACTCTAGTTCCTACTTGATTCAGCTCTGTATTTCTGTCTGCTATTTCTAAGGCTATTTTATTTTTATAAGTTATGGATTACCCCTTCTGTGTAACAATAGGGAGACAGTTAACCCATAAAAAAACAGACTGGGCAAAATGTCTGCTTTGAACATAGAAATAATTAGTCAGGGAGGGAAGATTGTATTTAGCCTGAAGAACAGAGAAGGATAATAAATCCCTTGAACAGGTGAACTATGTCCGCATAGTTAAAGACATTCTGTTGAAACCATGACCTTGTCACAGACGTGGTGATACTAGCTGGGAGCAGGGGATGGTGTAGGAAAGAAGCCATGCAGGAATGTCGGGAGGCCAGAGGGTATCTACCGCTGCAGACCCACCATATAGAAGGGAAAAATGCTAAGTACACTTACCGGTAATTTGATTTCCCCTCCCTGGCGCTTGTGGTTGATGACAATTGTTTCTGTCTTTGATAAAGAATTTTAAAAAATGGAAGAAAGCAGAAGTTATATGAATTGCATTTGTACGGCTCCTACTGATCTACTCTGGAATCAACACTGAAGGAGGAAGTGGGTGTTCCCTTTTTAATTGCTTTGAGGCTTCCTGTCTGTGGGGGGTGGATCCATTTCTCTTGGGTTTTTTGAAAATCTAATTACTGGTAGTTATCATTTTTTATTTTTATCCATTCCTTAGGTGATTATTAGTGTGCTTTGTGTCATTATGTTGCATAAGCCAGTGTCTGGTCAGCTTGAGCTTATGGACACTGTCCCTACCATCGCCTGTAAATTGTTCTCTCACATCTTAGAAACCATTGTTCCCTCGATGATCCCTAGGTGTCCAGGCCCTGAGGCAGTAAAATAGCCTCAAACCATGACACCCCTCCACCATGCTTCACAGTTGGGATGGGTGTTGGTGTGCAGTGTGCTTTATTCCTCCATAGTATAGTTAGTTGTGTTAGAGTGAACACTATGAATTCTTAGTGGAATGGACCCAACAAGGTTCTGGAACCTTTATTACAGATTCTGATTGATGACCTCATTCTGTCTATTCCACTTCATCCTTAATAAGTCCCTAAAAATGAGATCTGGTTCCTATGTGGCCATTGGGCTATACAGACCCCATGGCTTGTTATCTTGTTCCAGGTGGAGGACTGGTCACCACTCCTGACGTGTTCCCTTAAAATAATGATTCTGAAGCATCTTTTCATCAAGGAATATTGCTCATGCAGAAATATAATGGCACCTGACGAGTTAGGAAACCCTAAGATATATAGCGAATATTGTGTATGGGTATTATTAATCATAGTGGGACTCGTGCTCAATTCTTGCTGGGCATTGTACAATTGTCTTGGCAACTTCACCACCCTGTGTGCAGGAGAGTCTCTTCATGCCTAATGTCAGATCAAGTGGGACAGTAACTTTGGAAGGACACTATAAAGTGATGCCCAAGTTGCATTGATGGGCTGAATAAATTGGTAGAAGACAGTCCTGGTTACTAGACAATGTTTCGATGCTTATCAGATTTTTGAGTTGTATCAGGTCTGGGCTTATGTAATAAAAGTGATCACTGAGTGTAGAGCAGAGTCCTGGACACTATCATTGATACATGTTATAGAATGTAAACTATAAAGGAAGGACATCTTCCTGCAAATCTGGATCTGGCTAAAAGAAAACTATGGGGGTCATTTATCAAACTGGTGTAAAGTAGAACTGGCTTAGTTGCCCAAAGCAACCAATTAGAATTGTCCTTTTATTTTCCAGTTTGATAAATGACACATAAGAATTCACATAGGAGCGAAGCCATACTCCAGTGTGTTTGTAGAGTAATATGAATGGTATAAATATGTCTACTTTGTCTTTTCACAAATATCTCCTTTTAATTCTCACAGAAAATCTCAATAGGAACTCTGAAGAAAACTTCATGTTATCACAGAATGATAAAGTAGAAGATGAAGATCTCATGCAGCGCTTATCACGAGAGAACCTCATTACCAGAAATGTGCATCCTGGACTTCATAACACAGATCTGTCATATTTTCCAGTTAAGTGTGAGGAACCTTCTCCTGACCAATCACAGATTGGTGCCACAAGTACAGATCAGAAAGAGGAAACAAGTTTTCAGTGCTGGGAATGTGGAAAACAGTTTCCATACCGCTCAGGTCTTCTTATGCACAGAAGAATTCACATAGGAGCGAAGCCATACTCCTGTTCAGAATGTGGGAAACGTTTCGCAGACAAACCAACCCTTGTTGCCCATGAGAAAATTCACTCAAGTGAGAAGCCATATTCATGTTCAGAATGTGGGAAATGTTTTGCCAATCTATCAACTCTTGTTAGACATGAGATAACTCACACAGAAGAGAAGCCATATTCATGTTTAGAATGTGGGAAATGTTACACAGATAAATCACAACTTGTTAACCATGAGAGAGTTCACACAGGAGAGGGGCCGTATTCATGTTTATTATGTGGACAACGTTTTAGATATAAATCACAGCTTGATTATCATGAAAGAAGTCACACAGGAGAAAAGCCATACCCATGTTCTGAATGTGAGAAGTGTTTTCCTAATAAAGCACGACTTGCTAGACATAAGAGAGTTCACACAGGAGAGAGGCCGTATTCATGTTCAGAATGTGGGAAATGTTTTATGGAGAAATCGCATCTTCTTCAACATAATAGAACTCATACAGGAGAGAAGCCGTATTCATGTTCAGAATGTGGGAAATGCTTTACAATGAAATCAGCTCTTTCTGCACATGAGAAAATTCACACAGGAGAAAAGCCATACCCATGTCCTGAATGTGGAAAATGTTTTCGTGTTAAATCAAGACTTGCTAGCCATAAGAGAGTTCATACAGGAGAAAAGCCGTATTCATGTTCAGAATGTGGGAAATGTTTTCCACAAAAAGTACCTCTTGTTATACACCAGAGAATTCATACAGGTGAGAAGCCATATTCATGTTTAGAATGTGGGAAATCTTATGCAAATAAATCAAATCTTGTTACCCATGAGAAAACTCACACAGGAGAGAAGCCATATTCATGTTTAGAATGTGGGAAAAGTTACACATATAAATCAGATCTTATTGTACATGAGCGAATTCACCCAGAAGAGAAGCCATATTCATGTTTAGAATGTGGGAAAAGTTACACATATAAATCACTACTTCTTAACCATGAGAGAGTTCACACAGGAGAGAGGCCGTATTCATGTACATTATGTGGGAAATGTTTTAGATATAGATCAAATCTTAGTTATCACGAGAGAACAGGTCACACAGAAGAAAAGTAATACCCCTATTCTGAATATGAGAAATGTTTTCCTGTGTGAGAGTTAGTATTTTAAATAAAATTTATAAACAGAAACGTCTAACGGAAAGCAACTAAAGCAACATTTTTTTTTTTATCGGATCCGTTTGGGATTTGTGCTTTAACCCCTTAAGGACATAGGGCGTACCGGTACGCCCTATTTCCCGAGTCCTTAAGGACCAAGGGCGTACCGGTACGTCCTAACTTAAAATCTTAATTCCGGCGCCGCTGGGGTTAATCGGAACGGGATTTCGGCTGAAATCATTCAGCCGGCATCCCGTAACAACGCAGGGGGGGGTCATTTGACCCCCCCGTATCGGCGATCGCAGAAAACCGCAGGTCAATTCAGACCTGCGGTTTGCTGCGCTTTTTGCCGTTTCTGATGGGACCGCGGGGATCAGAAACTTCAGAGTGGCCGAAATCAATATTGTTAACCCCCCCCTGCACCCCTGCACGATTTGATGGCGGCGGGTGGTGCAGGGGGGGTGTCGCATGCAGTGGGGGCGTTGCGGGAGGCGGGCGGTGCGGCAGGCGGGATCGCGATCCCCCGCCCGCCTCCCATTGCATAATCGTTGGTGTACAGTGGGTATACCAGGGTGCCAGCACATTGCTGGCACCCTGGTATAAACGGCTGACATCGTTGATGCGATGTCAGCCGTTTAACCCTTTCCATACAGCGGTCCGTACGGACCGCTGTATGGAAAAGGTTAACAGTAAGAGGGAGCTCCCTCCCTCTCCGATCGGGGGGCTGCTGTGCCTTTGCAGCCCCCCGATGGGAGAAGGAGAGAGCCCCCAGACAGCCCCCCCAGAACCCCGTCCTTACCCTTCCCCGTCTGCGAAGTTCTGACCATAACTGAGCAGACGGGGAAGGTTCCCATGGCAACAGGACGCCTGATCAGGCGTCCTGCTGTCCATGGTGCTGAACAGATCTGTGCTGAAAGCATAGACCTGTTCAGTGTAAGTAAAATACAGTGCAGAAACCTATATAGGTTCTGTTCTGTATTTTACAGACATCAGACCCACTGGATCTTCAAGAACCAAGTGGGTCTGGGTCAAAAAAATCAAATAAAAAGTGAAAAAAGTTAAGATAAAAAAAAACAACATTTATCACTGAATAAAAATTAAAAAAATAAAATACACTACACATATTAGGTATCGCCGCGTCCGTAACGACCTGATCTATAAAATGGTCATGTTACTTTCCCCGCACAGTGAACGCCATAAAAATAAAAAAATAAAAACTATGAGAAAATTGAAATTTTGCCCACCTTACTTCCCAAAAAAGGTAATAAAAGTGATCAAAAAAGTCGCATGTACGCCAAAATAGTACCAATCAAACCGTCATCTCATCCCGCAAAAAATGAGACCCTACTCAAGATAATCGCCCAAAAACTGAAAAAACTATGGCTCTTAGACTATGGAAACACTAAAACATGATTTTTTTTGGTTTCAAAAATAAAATCATTGTGTAAAATGTACATAAATAAAAATAAAGTATACATATTAGGTATCGCCGCGTCCGTATCGACCGGCTCTATATAAATATCACATGACCTAACCCCTCAGGTGACCACCGTAAAAAAAAAAAAAAAAAAACTGTGTAAAAAAAGCAATTTTTTGCCATCTTACGTCACAAAAAGTGTAATAGCAAGCGATCAAAAAGTCATATGCACCCCAAAATAGTGCCAATCAAACTGTCATCTCACCCCGCAAAAAATTAGACCCTACTCAAGATAATCACCCAAAAACTGAAAAAACTATGGCTCTTAGACTATGGAGACACTAAACAATTTTTTGGTTTTCAAAATGAAGTTATTGTATAAAACTTACATAAATAAAAAAAATTGTATACATATTAGGTATCGCCGCGTCCGTGACAACCTGCTCTATAAAATTACCACGTGATCTAACCTGTCAGATGAATGTTGTAAATAACAAAAAAAAAAACATGCCAAAAAAGCTATTTCTTGTTACCTTGCCGCACAAAAAGTGTAATATAGAGCAACCAAAAATCATATGTACCCTAAACTAGTACCAACAATACTGCCACCCTATTCCGTACTTTCTAAAATGGGGTCACTTTTTTTGGAGTTTCTACTCTAGGGGTGCATCAGGGGGGCTTCAAATGGGACATGGTGTCAAAAAACCAGTCCAGCAAAATCTGCCTTCCAAAAACCGTATGGCATTCCTTTTCTTCTGCACCCTGCCGTGTGCCCGTACAGTAGTTTAGGACCACATATGGGGTGTTTCTGTAAACTACAGAATCAGGGCCATAAATAATGAGTTTTGTTTGGCTGTTAACCCTTGCTTTGTTACAGGAAAAAAAATATTAAAATGGAAAATCTGCCAAAAAAGTGAAATTTTGAAATTGTATCTCTATTTTCCATTGAATCTTGTGCAACACCTAAAGGGTTAACAAAGTTTGTAAAATCAGTTTTGAATACCTTGAGGGGTGTAGTTTCTTAGATGGGGTCACTTTTATGGAGTTTCTACTCTAGGGGGGCATCAGGGGGGCTCCAAATGGGACATGGTGTCAAAAAACCAGTCCAGCAAAATCTGCCTTCCAAAAACCGTATGGCATTCCTTTCCTTCTGCGCCCTGCCGTGTGCCCGTACAGTAGTTTACGACCACATATGGGGTGTTTCTGTAAACTACAGAATCAGGGCCATAAATAATGAGTTTTGTTTGGCTGTTAACCCTTGCTTTGTTACTGGAAAAAAAATATTAAAATGGAAAATCTGCCAAAAAAGTGAAATTTTGAAATTATATCTCTATTTTCCATTGAATCTTGTGCAACACCTAAAGGGTTAACAAAGTTTGTAAAATCAGTTTTGAATACCTTGAGGGGTGTAGTTTCTTAGATGGGGTCACTTTTATGGAGTTTCTACTCTAGGGGTGCATCAGGGGGCTTCAAATGGGACATGGTGTCAAAAAAACTGTCCAGCAAAATCTGGCTTCCAAAAACCATACGGCGCACCTTTCACTCTACGCCCCGCTGTGTGGCCGTACAGTAGTTTATGGCCACATATGGGGTGTTTCTGTAAACAGCAGAGTCAGGGCAATAAAGATACAGTCTTGTTTGGCTGTTAACCCTTGCTTTGTTAGTGGAAAAAATGGGTTAAAATGGAAAATTAGGCAAAAAAATGAAATTCTCAAATTTCATCCCCATTTGCCAATAACTCTTGTGCAACACCTAAAGGGTTAACGGAGTTTGTAAAATCAGTTTTGAATACCTTGAGGGGTGTAGTTTATAGAATGGGGTCATTTTTGGGTGGTTTCTATTATGTAAGCCTCGCAAAGTGACTTCAGAGCTGTAGTGGTCCCTAAAAATTGGGTTTTTGTAAATTTCTGAAAAATTTCAAGATTTGCTTCTAAACTTCTAAGCCTTGTAACATCCCCAAAAAATAAAATATCATTCCCAAAATAATTCAAACATGAAGTAGACATATGGGGAATGTTAAGTCATCACAATTTTTTGGGGTATTACTATGTATTACAGAAGTAGAGAAACTGAAACTTTGAAATTTGCTAATTTTTCCAAATTTTTGGTAAATTAGGTATTTTATTATGCAAAAAAATTAATTTTTTTGACTTTTTTTTACTAGTATCATGAAGTACAATATGTGACGAAAAAACAATCTCAGAATGGCCTGGATAAGTCAAAGCGTTTTAAAGTTATCACCACTTAAAGTGACACTGGTCAGATTTGCAAAAAATGGCCTGGTCCTTAAGGTGAAAATGAGCCCGGTCCTTAAGGGGTTAATAACGGATCCGTTCGTTTCCGCTAAGGGATCCATTTCATCATAATTTACCATGATTTGTAATTGGTGTTGGTTTTGTGGTGTCCCAGGTATATAATATCTTGCATTTCACCTTTAGGATTTGTGAGCTGTGTGGTAGATGTGTGTTTTATTGTCTAAAGCCATGTTGCCAGCTCACCTTCTGTTTAATTTGAATTATGGGATTCTGCGGCGCCGATTGAGTCGAAGACGTCGTCCTATGCATATTCATATTTTAGAATGTGGGAAATGTTTTGCTGTTAAAGTAAGTCTTTCTACACATCAGAAAACTGGGAAATGTGTTCCTACCAATCACAACTTTAGTCGTATCAGAGTTTACACAGGAGAAAAGCCGTAATCATGTTCAGAATGTGGGAAATGTTTCTTAAAAAGGGCAAATTGGGTTATACATGAGAAAAATCACCAAGGAGAGGGTTATTTATGTCCAGAATGTGGGAAATATTGTTTAATTAAATCAAATCTTGCACAGGAGAGTTCACACAGGAGAGAATTGAACATTTCTACAGCCAGTCGTATGCATCATCAGAAAAGTTACTGTAGAGAAGCCATTTTGATGTTCTTCATCTAGAAAATGTTTTACCCAGAAATCAAATTTAGTAAAATTCACACTGAGAACATATTGTATTCATGGAATGTGGGAAATGTAATAAAAGCAAGAAATATGTTTAACCCATATTGACAGTATGTGATTTATTTATTTTTTAAAGGGAATCTGTCACCACATAAGTGCAGTGTAGTCGCAGGCGCCATGTTATAGAGCAGGAAGAGCTGAGCATAATGATTTTATAATTTTGTGGGAAAGATCCAGTAAATCTTTTATTTCATTGATGTACATTCCTATCAGTGATTGAAAACCTTCCCTCCATGACTGTGTATATCGAGATAGCTGGGTCATTCCATGTCAAGTGGACTAACCTAGAAATCCGACCCTCTCCAAATTGAATAAAATTTTGCACAGATGTTCCCTAGGGTCCTAAATGAAATCTTACAATTTTTTTCATCTGGACCTCTGTTGGTTCCAGAGTTTCAGGCAGCTGGTGATGGACCAGCTGTAATGCGCTGCTTGCTGCGTAACCCAAAGTGGCAACTTTGTCAAGGCACAGTATCTTAAAGAGTTAAGCTAGGAGGCTGAAATTTTGCAGGTTAGTAAAACTACTTAGTCTAAGTCTCTTGCCTTAAGAAGGCTTGACTCAATTTTTACATGCCATCAAAATATGTCACAAAATTGACAAATGACCGTTAAGGGCCTACTTTGACTGCCCACTGCTCCTGACATGTATGTCTGATCAGGCTGTAATTTTGCCAGAAGTTATGGCCCATTCGATATATCTTAAGGTCACATACACAAGCTTTCTAACCAACTTGAAGACCAGATCTGATTAGATAGAATTTTTGCTACTATTGGGGTGGAAATATCTAAAATGTGTAATTTTCAATATTTTTTTTATTATTTTTATTAACTACCTTAAGGACTCAGCCCTATTTAACCTTAAGGACTTGGCCATTTTTTGAAAATCTGATCAGTGTCACTTTATGTGGTGATAACTTTAAAACGCTTTTACTTATCCAGGCCATTCTGAGATTGTTTTTTCGTCACATATTGTACTTCATAACACTGGTAAAATGGAGTCCAAAAAATTTATTTTTATTTATAAAAAAAATAAAGAATTTACCAAAATTTTTGAAAAATTAGCAAATTTTCAAGTTTCAATTTCTCTACTTCTATAATACATAGTAATACCTAAAAATAATTGCTATTAGTTTACATTCCCCATATGTCTACTTCATGTTTGGATCATTTTGGGAATGCAATTTTATTTTTTGGGGACGTTTTAAGGCCTAGAAGTTTAGATGCAAATCTTGAAAAGTTTCTGAAATTTTCATAAACCCACTTTTTAGGGACCAGTTCAGGGTCTGAAGTCACTTTGTGAGGCTTACATAATAGAAACCACCCAAAAGTTACCCCATTCTAGAAACTACACCCCTCAAACGTTGTTAACCCTTTAGGTGTTCCACAAGAGTTAATGGAAAATGGTGATCAAATTTCAGAATTTAGATTTTTGGGCAAATTTTCCATTTTAATAAATTTTTTCCAGTAACAAAGCAAGGGTTAACAGCCAAAGAAAATGCTATATTTATTGCCTCGATTCTGTAGTTTGCAGAAACACCCCATATGTGGCCGTAAACTACTGTACTGGCACACAGTAGGGCGTAGAGGGAAAGGTGCGCCGTATGGTTTTTGGAAGGCAGATTGTGCTGGACTGGTTTATTTACACCATGTCCCAATTGAAGCCCCCCTGATGCACCCCATATGTGGTCGTAAACTGCTGTATGGGCACACGGCAGGGCGCAGAAGGAAAGGAATGCCATACGGTTTTTGGAAGGCAGATTTTGCTGGACTGGTTTATTTTACACCAAGTCCCATTTCAAGCCCCCCGATGCACCCCTAGAGTAGAACCTCCAAAAAATGACCCCATTTAAGAAACTACGGGATAGGGTGGCAGTTTTGTTGGTACTAGTTTAGGGTACATATGATTTTGGTTGCTGTATATATCACACTTTTTGTGAGGCAAGGTAACAAGAAATAGCTTTTTTGGCACCGTTTTTATTTATTTTTTGTTATTTACAACATTCATCTGACAGGTTAGATCATGTGGTATTTTTATAGAGCAGGTTGTCACGGACGCGGCGATACCTAATATGTATCCAATGTATTTATTTATGTAAGTTTTACACAATGATTTCATTTTTTTTTTAAACAAAAAAAATCATGTTTTAGTGTCTCCATAGTCTGAGAGCCATAGTTTTTTCAGTTTTTAGGCGATTATCTTAGGTAGGGTCTCATTTTTTGTGGGATGAGATGACGGTTTGATTGGCACTATTTTGGG
The DNA here is from genome assembly GCF_014858855.1 of Bufo gargarizans. Classification (NCBI taxonomy): domain Eukaryota; kingdom Metazoa; phylum Chordata; class Amphibia; order Anura; family Bufonidae; genus Bufo; species Bufo gargarizans. The sequence goes on along the minus strand of NC_058083.1, from coordinate 60,948,627 downwards.
GTGCATATGACTTTTTGATCACTTGCTATTACACTTTTTGTGACGTAAGATGACAAAAAATAGCTTTTTTTACACCGTTTTTATTTTTTTTACGGTGGGCACATAAGGGGTTAGGTCATGTGATATTTTTATAGAGCCCGTCGATACGGACACGGCGATACCTAATATGTATACTTCTTTTTTTTTATTAATGTAAGTTTTACACAATGATTAAATTTTTGAAACAAAAAAAAAAAATCATGTTTTAGTGTTTCCATAGTCTAAGAGCCATAGTTTTTTCAGTTATTGGGCGATTATCTTGGGTAGGGTATGATTTTTGCGGGATGAGATGACTGATTGGTACTATTTTGGCGTACATGCGACTTTTTTTTTATCACTTTTATTGCCTTTTTTGGGAAGTAAGGTGGGCAAAATTTCAATTTCCTCTTTTATTTTTTTATTTTTATGGCGTTCACCATGCGGGGAAAGTAACATGACAATTTTATAGATCAGGTTGTTACGGACGCAGCGATACCTAATATGTGTAGAGTATTTTATTAATTTTTATTCAGTGATAAATGTTTTTTTTTAATCTTTTACTTTTTTCACTTTTTTCACTTTTTTTTTTTAAACCCAGCCCCACTTGGTTCTTGAAGAGCCAGTGGGTCTGATGTCTATATAATACAGTACAGTTTACTATATAGTGTATTTTACTTAAACTTTGTATGAACAGATCTATGCCTTTAGCACAGATCTGTTCAGCACCATGGACAGCAGGATGCCTGAGAAAACGTCCTGTTGCCATGGGAACCTTCCCCATCTGCCACAACTGAGCAGATGGGGAAGGGGAAGGAGGGGGGCTCCCTCCCTCTGTGACCCCATCCTGTCTGGGGGCTGCAAAGGCACAGATTAGATTCAGCCAGAGCAATATGATCCGGGTCATCATATATCTGCCCCAGGGCTACATAAAATTCATCCACTGATTGGAGGGGCCGTGCCCCCAACGGCAGCGAAAAGGCCAAGACTGAGCGTTATCCCTGAGCAGTGAGATGATGATCCCCACCCTCTGCTCCTCATCACCAGAGGAATGGGGAAGTAGGCAAAAATTGAGTTTGCAAGCCTCTCTAAAGCGAACAAAATTCTCACTACCCCCGGAGAACGTATCTGGGATCGAGATCTTAGGCTCAGAACAAACTCCATGAACGCCAGCAGAACCGGTCACCTGAAACTGAGACACAGTTTTACGGCGATCTGCTACCTCCAGCGAAAGACCTTGCATGCGGTCAATCAAGGCTGAAATCTGATCCATGCTTAAGACTGTTATGGCGGTTTATAATGTCACGGATGAAGTTAGCAGATAGCTGGAACTTATGAATAAATGAGCAACTGGCTTGATCCCAAACTAAGGAGCTTATAGGTGAGCCCTATAAAACCCTAAGAGCTCTCCCTGACTGCTATGCACATGCAAGGGTCTGTATGGTAGACTATTGCATGCCCGCGTACATAATACTGTGTGACACCTGAAAACCCTAGAATAGTGAGGGGACATGACCGCCGGCTCCCTGCACTTAATACAGACGGAGTCAGAGTCACCTAGAATCAAGCCAGCAAGAAATAAAGTAAATTACTTATCTGAACAAACAGCAGAAGCAGCCTCCAGAAGTGAACACCTCATCCAGGAGGTAGTATAAACCGCAAGGTGAGGCAGTATGGGAGGGATTATAAAGGAAGACGATTAGTCGAAATAAGTGACACCTGGCAGAAGGAAAGGAGATGAGAAAGTGAAACCAAAACAAAGAACATCATACAAGAGGTAGAGAAGAACGTCTGTCAGACCTTCTCACAGAACTAGCGGTGACAGATTTATTGGTGCATATAAGATCACTGCCATTGTTAAACCTGTAGCCTTTCGTCTTGAACTTTCTCAGGCTTTGAAAATTCATAATGTATTTCATAAATCGTTGTTGAAGAAATGTGTCGAACCTGTTGAGCTGTCCTCCTTGCCTCCCCCTCCTGTCATGGTGGACGGTAATTTAGAATTTAAAATCAGCAGGATTGTGGACTCCTGAGTTCTCTGTAGATTCCTTCAATATCTCGTCCACTAGAAGGGTTACGGACCATAGATGTGGGTTCCAGCGGCCGATGTTAATGCGAATTGTTTGGTGAAGGCCTTTCACAGAGCTCATCTTGATAAGGCTGGTCCTGAGTGCCCGGAGGTCACCCGTAGAAGGGGGGTACTGTCACGGTCCCTCAGGTGACTGGTGTCAGGAGATCAGAGAGACTGACTGAGCGTGAAGGAATCTAACAGCCTCCTTGATGTCTCTTTATTCAGTGTTGATAGGTTAATGACCACTTCCCTTTTCTCAGCTGTTGCTCAGTGGTCATCACTTCTACCCTTTATAGTCTGACCCTACCCTTCTGACTATGCGGTAGATAGCTTCATTTGGGTTTGAATGAGCTGGTGTGAGGTCATCTCTACAGAAGTTAAGTTTTGCGTTTGTTTGTATTTGTATATTTCCTATTGTATCTGGGCCCGAGACAGAGACTTCCATTCGTCCATCTGGAGAGGAATGGGTTGTCTCTGGTCCTTAACTTATTCCAGGGCCTTATAGGGAAATCAGGGCCTAGGTATCCTGCATATGAATATTCCTAACTTCAAGGTCTATTCATATTGATAGGTAGTCAGGGCCCGGATTAGGGTTGTCTAGGAGGTGACCTGTTTCTTCCCTAGTTTCCAGGCCCAGTTACTGTTCCTCTTCCCTCCTGTGTTCAGTGTGGAGTTTCCCCCTCCCCCACACTGATTGTGACACAATCATAGTCCATACGTCTCTCACAGGGAGCGTGATTCCTGAAAGGGATTTGCTCATGTGAAAGAGCCCTAAAACTAGTTGAATGGAAAACCCTGAATGTAATAACAACCAACCACACGGCACCTTCTGCAATCCTCCCGTCCCTTTGCCAGATCCCGCGCCTGCGCACTAGGCTCGGCCAATCTGCAGGTCATATTAGGGTTGAGCGAAGTGCGCATCATGCCGACGCATGCGCACTTCGCTCAATGAAGCCGCTGCCAGGAGTCCGCACGGGCGCATCAGGCCGAGCCTAGTGCGCAGGCGCGGGATCTGGCAAAGGGACGGGAGAATTGCAGGGGCGGCTCTGAGCTGTAGAAGGCGGCGATGAAGACGGAAGGCAGCGCTGGGCACCGGACGGCGAGGGGTGCGGACGGGCACCCTGTATTAACGGACCTCCCCTTGGGCACCTTAAGTAAGTGATTGGCAGGTTATAAAAACCTGTTTTTTGGACAAATAGAGCCTCAGTGACTTTTAATAAGGCCAGCTTAGGATTCTTCTTCTTAGTCCGGACATGAGGATATCTTTAGGTTATAGGGGTAAAATCTGATGACAGAATCCCTTTAAGGGTTGTCAGTCTTTTAGCAAGTGATGGCCTATCCTTAGGACAGATCATCACTATCTGATCGGCCAGGCTCTGACACCCGGCACCCTCCCCCGATCCGCTTTTTTATAATGATCTGATTGATCCTTTGTCCTTGAGGTTGGATGCGGACATCCATAGACAAGGGAAGGGTGACGGTTATAAGCTGCCACATGGGACCTCTACAAACGGTTTAATATATATCCATAGAGATGATTGGCGCAGTCTGATAGTCCGCCGATTGCAGATATTGGAGTTTAGTCAGAAGCTAATAAAGAAGAGTGCCCAGGTGTTTAGGGAAAATCATGAAAAAGCATCTGTCCATTAAGTTTTTAGTGCCCTAGTGCAGTAGATCCATGACCAAATGGGGTTTAATTATAAAAGAAAAAAACGCCTGATTCCACCACAGTTTGTTATGAACTTTTTTGTTTACTGTGTTTCCTACCCAGTGTTTTACCATTTAGTATGTACTGGTGACATGTAGTTTCCTTCCCATGTGCATAACCTTACATTTGTCAGTGTTAAAGGCTATGGACAGCTTTCTGCACAAAAAATCAATAACCCCGTATCTTACCGTAATGCAGAAGATAATAAAACTGCACTTGTTTATTTTATATATATATAGACAGTATATAGATAAAAGAAAAACAGAAACATACAGCGCCTCATGTGCAATATCGCCTTAAAAGATGTGCAGATGTAATAAGGTTTAGGAGTAGTCACAACAGCTGTGGCGGCTTCGCTGGATTTTGACCCTTCCCAGCTGCCCGGGTTCCCTCCTGGCTCGAATGAACGAGTACCAGGATGATTTTGTAGAAGATGTGAAGAAAAGAATAAAGCCCAGTGGTTGGCGCTGCCAGCAATATGGATGGAGAAGCAGTGTTCTTTTTTTATATATATAAACGATCAACGCGTTTCTGGGACAGAGCGTCCCCTTCATCATGACAAAAAGAAAGTGACATACACAAGGAAATTTAAAAACACTTTTGGCGGGCTGGCCAGGGGGGCGGGAAGGGGAGCAAAAGAGGCGTGTTCTGCATAATGAACCAAGTCCATAATACATTGTATATAGTCTATGGTATCAGGTTCCTTTGTAGTAATAAGCATTTACATACAGACAGGTCCATAAATATTGGGACATTGACACAATTCTAACATTTTGGGTTCTATACACCACCACAATGGATTTTAAATGAAACGATTGGCTTTACCCGCAGACTGTCAGCTTTACCCGCAGAGTGTCAGCTTTACCTGCAGACTGTCAGCTTTACCCGCAGACTGTCAGCTTTACCCGCAGACTGTCAGCTTTACCTGCAGACTGTGAGCTTTACCTGCAGACTGTCAGCTTTCCCCGCAGACTGTCAGCTTTACCCGCAGACTGTCAGCTTTACCTGCAGACTGTGAGCTTTACCTGCAGACTGTCAGCTTTACCTGCAGACTGTCAGCTTTACCTGCAGACTGTCAGCTTTACCTGCAGACTGTCAGCTTTACCCGCAGACTGTCAGCTTTACCCGCAGACTGTCAGCTTTACCTGCAGACTGTCAGCTTTACCTGCAGACTGTCACCTTTACCTGCAGACTGTCAGCTTTACCCGCAGACTGTCAGCTTTACCTGCAGACTGTCAGCTTTACCTGCAGACTGTCAGCTTTACCTGCAGACTGTCAGCTGTAATTTGAGGGAATTTACATCCAGATCAGGTGACCGGTGCAGGAATTACAGCAGTTTGCATCTGTGCCTCCCACTTGTTAAGGGACCAAAAGTAATGGGACAGAATAATAATCATAAATCAAACTGTCACTTTTTAATACTTGGTTGCAAATCCTTTGCAGTCAATTACAGCCTGAAGTCTGGAACGCATAGACATCACCAGACGCTGGTCTCATCCCTGGTGACGCTCTGCCCAGCCTCTACTGCCACTGTCTTCAGTTCCTGCTTGTTCTTGGGGCATTTTCCCTTCAGTTTTGTCTTCAGCAAGTGAAATGCAGCTCAATCGGATTCAGGTCCGGGGATTGACTCGGCCATTGCATAACATTCACTTCTTTCCCTTAAACTCTTTGGTTGCTTTTGCAGTATGCTTTGGGTCATTGTCTATCTGCCCTGTGAAGCGCCGTCCAATCAGTTCTGAAGCATTGGGCTGAATATGAGCAGATAATATTGCCCGAAACACTTCAGAATTCATCCTGCGGCTTTTGTCAGCAGTCACATCATCAATAAATACAAGAGAAGCAGTTCCATTGGCAGCCATACATGCCCACGCCATGACACTACCACCACCATGCTTCACTGATGAGGTGGTATGCTTAGGACCATGAGCAGTTCCTTTCCTTCTCCATACTCTTCTCTTCCCATCACTCTGGTACAAGTTGATCTTGGTCTCATTTGTCCATAGGATGTTCTTCCAGAACTGTGAAGGCTTTTTTAGATGTTGTTTGGCAAACTCTAATCTGGCCTTCCTGTTTTTGAGGCTCACCAATGGTTTCCATCTTGTGGTGAACTCTCTGTATTCACTCTGGTGAAGTCTTCTCCTGATTGTTGACTTTGACACACATACACCTACCTCCTGGAGAGTGTTCTTGATCTGGCCAACTGTTGTGAAGGGTGTTTTCTTCACCAGGGAAAGAATTCTTCGGTCATCCACCACAGTTGTTTTCCATGTTCATCCGGGTCTTTTGGTGTTGCTGAGCTCACCGGTGCGTTCCTTCTTTTTAAGAATGTTCTAAACTGTTGTTTTGGCCGCGCCTGATGTTTTTGCTATCTCTCTGATGGGTTTGTTGTGTTTTTCAGCCTAATGATGGCTTCACTAATAGTGACAGCTCTTTGGATCTCATCTTGAGAGTTGACAGCAACAGATTCCAAATGCAAATAGCAGACTGGAAATTAACTCTGGACCTTTTATCTGTTCATTGTAATTGGGATAATGAGGGAATAACACACACCGGCCATGGGACAGCGGAGAAGACAATTGTCCCATTACTTTTGGTCCCTTAACAAGTGGGAGGCACAGATGCAACTGTTGTAATTCCTGCACCGTTCACCTGATCTGGATATAAATACCCTCAAATTAAAGCTGACAGTCTGCAGGTAAAGCTGACAGTCTGCAGGTAGAGCCGACAGTCTGCAGGTAAAGCTCACAGTCTGCAGGTAAAGCACATCTTGTTTGTTTCATTTCAAATCCATTGTGGTGGTGTATAGAGCCAAAAATGTTACAATTGTGTCAATGTCCCAATATTTATGGACCAGACTGTATCCTCTGTATACGGGGCCGGTGTGAATATATTATATCCTGGGGCCACAGCTAGCAAGGGCTGTATATATATATATATATATATATATATATATTGTAGGAAAGCGGAAGGGGAAGTCATTGACGGAAGATATGTGTCACCGAGGTTCCTGGCCTCGGTGAGGTAAGAGCTGGTAATTTAAGTGTCAGCGGCAGTTAGTGCTGACTGACACTATTGGTTATTTAATGTGGCTGTAAAGCCGATCCGGGCCGGCTCTCATTGGGAGCAGCCAAAGTGCAGGGTGGGTGGCTTCTCCCTACGTTCCAGGCCGGGTTTTGGTTTGGGATATAAATACCCAGCCAGCATCCTCCATTTCAAAGTGAATATCTGTGGAGTCTCTGTGGTTTGGGATCTGCAGGATGTGTGCCATACTAAAGGGCTGAGAGCCGCACTGCTGGGAAGCAGGCCCTAAAGCCTCTTGGGGACTGCTACTGCCAAAACCAGTGACAAGGTGAATGTTTTTTGTTCTGTGGACTTGCCGTGGGAAAACAAACTGTCATTTTTGTTTATGTGTGAATAAACACTGCACTGTTTAAGTCAAAGACTTTGTTTTTGCCTCTGTACTGCACCTGCTAATCTGCCTACTAGAGCGAATCCCCACATTTGGTGGAGGATGCGTGCAAAAGCAGTGAGCCAGGTCTGAAGGCCGAAAAGTTTTTGTTTTTCCCCGGCACAAGTGCATGTCTTATATTAAGCCGGCAAGGTTGCGACCCGAGGCACCTGACAAAATGGAGGCGGTTGTGAAAGCCCTCGTAGAGGCTAACTTGCAGCAGCGGGAGGCTAACAAGCAGCAACAAGAAACTAACCAGCTGCTATTGCGACATGTAATGGCATTGCAAGCGGCAGGAGTGTCCCAGAACGTCCACGATGCCGGAAAGGTGTCCGCGTGGCGATTCCTAAGATGACCCCCTCAGATGACGTTGCGACCTATCTGGCGGTCTTCGAAAAGGTGGCTGTGAGGGAAAAGTTACCCCAAAACCAGTGGGCTGAGGTCGTCGCTCCGTTCCTGGCGTCTGGACCCCATCAAGTTCTTTTTTTCGATCTCCACGATGATCAAGCGGCCAACTACCTGACCATAAAAGGTGAGATCCTGGCGAGACTGGGGGTGAATATGTTGGTCCAGGTCCACCAAGTGCATCAGTGGGAATTTAACCCGGCTGAACCCGCCAGACCGCAGTATTCTGACCTGTTACACTGTTTGCAAAAATGGCTGCAGCCTGATGTACTGCCCCCCACTGCTATGCTGGACTGTCTCTTGGCAGATGTGTTCTGGAGGGCTTTGCCGTACCCCCTCCAGCACTGGATCGGCCAGGTGTCTCCAGGTAATGCCTTAGAGATGGTCGACCTGGTGGAGCGCTATGAGGCCACCAGAAATCTACAGGGGGGTTCTTTGGGGAGAAGGCCAGTCAAACCCCGGAAATCTCCACCCCAGACCCGGTGGCCGGTGCCAGCCAAACCCACCCGGGACGTACCCCCTGTAGACCCAGCCCCGATGGTCTGCTGGCGATGTTAGGAGCCTGGACATATAAGGGCTGACTGTCCACATTGGGGTGAACCCATGGACACTAACTATGGCTACCGCCACTCATTATATACAAGGAAGTTGTGTGCCACCGGAACCTCCGAGACTATAGACAATAGCCACCTGTGCCAGGTAGAAGTAGGGGACACTGGCGGTGGATCTGCTGGATTCAGGGAGCCTGGTATCCCTGGTAAGGGCTTCCCTCGTATGGCCAGCCGAGTATACTGGCCGAAAGGTCGGGTAGTGTGTATTCATGGAGACTTAAAGGACTATCCCACCGCCCTGGTCTCTCTGTCAACGGTGGCTGGCAGGTGGACTCATGAGATGGCCGTCGCCACAAAATTACAGTATGAACTCATAAGACTTCCCCGGTTTCCCGGCACTATGGCCGGATACGAAAGTTACCGGTACCCGGGAGACAGATGTAACCCTAGCAGAGTTGCCCGGCTCAGGGGGGAGACCAGAACCCTGGGATGCCACTACAGCGGTAGGGGTGGCCACTACTTCGGTGAATGAGAGGGAGACAACCCCGCTAAATGTGATGGTGGGAGACGTGGAGGACTTTCCGCCGGGTCCGGAGTTGGCAGACCTCAACGTCTCCGGAGATAACGTTGTATACAGGGGCCGTTGTGAATGTATCCTGGGGCCACAGCCAGCGAGGCCTGTATATATATATATATATATCTCCTCTGTATACGGGGCCGGTGTGAATGTATCCTGGGGCCACAGCCAGCGAGGGCTGTATATATATATATATATATATATATATATATATAGAGGCTTGAGAAAGGCTCATGCTGAGCCGAAACGTTGCTTTTTTGCATGTGTGAATAAACTTCACTCGTTTTACTATAAGGAACCGTCTGGAGTGCAGTCCAATTTTTTCATTATATATATATATATATATATATATCCTCTGTATACAGGACCGGTGTGAATGTATCCTGGGGCCACAGCCAGCGAGGGCTGTATATATATATACCCTCTGTATACAGAGAACACACAGCAGTGACCGGGCAGAGATCAGCGCTGCACACCCACTTCCGGTGTCTCCGCTCAGAACCCGCCGTCTACCTGCTGCTCCATCTGCACCGCCTGTGATAAAGCCTCGTACTGCTCAGCTCCGCCCCTCATGTCACATGACCGTTGTGTCATCCCAGGTCCTTCAGTAACACTTCTTTTCTTCACTGCTCAGCTCCGCCCCTTTATCACTGGTCACATGACCATGGTGCCCCTCCTCCGCACCACACTTCCGTGCCCGGCCCCCTACATCACTGGTCACATGACATTGACGTCTTTGCAGGTCCTTCATTACTTTAATTCTAAACTCCGCCTCCTGATAAATCACATGGTGACATCATCAAGGTCTTTCAGCAGCACGTATTCTCTTCTCTGCTTAGCTCCGCCCTGTCCTCCGTTGATCGGTGACGTCACCACATGCAGTTCTGCTTATTTCCGGTGCTGTGTTGAGATGAGAAGCGCCCGGGATGGAGGCCTCCTTCACATCAGCAGGTGAGAGGCCCCGGTGTAGATGTAGTCGGGGCGGCAGTGCACCTGCTCCACCTGCAGGGGGCTCCACAGAAACTAATAGTGGTCCCAGCGGTCAGACCCCTCCCATATTATAGTCACCCCCGACCCCTGGGGATGGGGACAACCTGCTGCACCCGGAGTGCCCCTTTAAGTCTTCCCTTTAACCCCTTCAGGACCAGGAGGGTTTTTAGTTCCGCTGTAGCCGCACAGAGCGGACATTCTGCGGTTACTGTGGAGGAGACTGAGGAGCTGTCTGCCCGGGAGACGCCAAGCAGCCCTTTATTAGAGGGGTCCTCCGCTCAGCACAGTCCATTCATATCCCATCAGCGGGGTCCGCCCCCCCCCCCCCATCAGCCGGTAGAAGAGAAGGGGGTGCACTGTGTGACCGCAGCCTTCCCAGCGGAGGTCCGGGTAACTACAAGCATGGCGTCCAATTCACCCCTGTGGTCGGCTGTGGGGTGAGGGCCCCCCCCCTGTGGTCGGCTGTGGGGTGAGGGCCCCCCCCCCCCCTGTGGTTGACTGTCGGGTAAGGGCCCCCCCGTGGTCGGCTGTGCGGTGATCGCGCCCCCCCCCCTCCCGTGGTCGGCTGTGCGTTGATTTCTCTGCTTCTAAAACAGAAAGTGATGCCTCATGAAATATTTATTACCTAACATTTCCCATATCTCTACTTTATGTTGTCATCATTTTGTAAAGGTCATTTTATTTTTTTAGGACATTAGAAGTTTAGAAGCAATTCTTAAAATTTTTAGGAAAATTTCCAAAACCCACTTTTTAAGGAGCAGTTCAGGTCTGAAGTCACTGTGTGAGGCTTACATAGTGGAAACCCCCCCATAAATGACCCCATTGTAGAAACTACACCCCTCAAGTTACTCAAAACCCTTTAGGTGTTCCACAAGAATTAAAGGAAAATGGAGATCAAATATTTAAATTTCACTTTTTTGGCAGATTTTCCATTTTAATCCATTTTTTTTTTCTTGAATACATCAAGGGTTAACAGCCAAACACAAAACTCAATATTTATGGCCCTGATTCTGTAGTTTACAGAAACACCCCATATGTGGTCATAAACAGCGGTACGGGCACACAGCGGGGCGCAGAAGGAAAGGTGCGCCATACGGTTTTTGGAAGGCAAATTTTGCTGGACTGTTTTTTTGACACCATGTCCCATTTGAAGCCCCCCTGATGCACCCCTAGAGTAGAAACTCCAAAAAAGTGACCCCATTTTGGAACCAGGGGATAAGGAGCCAGTTTTATTGGTACTATTTTGGGGTACATATGATTTTTAATTGTTCTATAGTAGGTTTTTTGTGAGGCAAGGTTTTTTTGTATTTTTATAGAGCAGGTTGTTACGGACGCAGTGATATCAAATATGTCTACTTTGCTTTGTTTCAGTTTTACATATTAATAAAGCATTTTTGAAAAAAAATAATTTTGTGTCTCCATTTTCTGAACGCCATTTTTATTTTTTTTGCCAATCGCCTTGTGCAGGGGGCTCGTTTTTTTGCAGGAAGAGTTGACGTTTTTATTGGTACCGTTTTTGGGTACATAGGATTTTTTTGTTCATTTGTTATAACACTTTATGGGTCAAGGTGACCAAATAATTGGTTGTTTTAGCACAGTTTTTATTTATTTTTACAGCGTTCACCTGAGGGGTTAGGTCATGTGAAATTTTTATAGAGCAGATCATTACGGACGCGGCAATAACTAATATGTCTACTTTCTTATTTAAGTTTTACACAATAATAGCATTTTTGAAACCAAAAAAATGTTTTGGTGTCTCCATAGAGCCATGGCTTTTTTTTATTTTATTTTTTTGAAAGATTTTCTTATGTAGGGCCCTAGGGGCAAATTTTTTTTGTGGGATGAGGTGACTGTTTTATTGTTATGATTTTGTGGGACATACGCCTTTTTGATCACTTGGTGTTGCACTTTTTGTGATGTAAGGTGACAAAAATGGCTTTTTTGACCCTTTTTTAAATTTTTTATGGTTATTGGACTGGGTGGATCATGTGATATATTTATAGAGCCGACCGTCACGGACACGGCAATATCAGATATGTCTATTTTGTTTATTTTCTATTTTTAACTTTTTATTTATTAATTTTTTTACATGTGAAACCATTTTTATTATTTAATGTTACACTTTGCGTCCCCCATAAAGTCATACAAGACCTCTGGGGGAGATTTAACTTCACTTTATTTTTTCCCCGCTTTTGATTTTTCCTGTAACTGGGGCTGACATAGTAGCCCCAGTTACAGGGTAAATACCCCCCCCCCCCCCCAGAGAGGCTGTACAGCAGTATACAGCGCTGTACAGCCCCAGTGCAGGGCTGATCGAGGTCTGTAGAAGACCCGACAGCTCCTGCACTCTCATAGTGCTCCCTGATCGTTGAGCGCTGTGTATACAGCAATCTAAAAAAAGAGGAGGGATGTGCCCCGTATACAGGAAATGTGTCCGGCTCTATCTGTATATACTACAGGAGGAGGGATGTGCCCCGTATACAGGAAATGTGTCCGGCTCTATCGGTATATACTACAGGAGGAGGGATGTGTCCCGTATACAGGAAATGTGTCCGGCTCTATCGGTATATACTACAGGAGGAGGGATGTGCCCTGTATACAGGAAATGTGTCCGGCCCTATCTGTATATACTACAGGAGGAGGGATGTGCCCCGTATACAGGAAATGTGTCCGGCTCTATCGGTATATACTACAGGAGGGGGGATGTGTCCTGTATACAGGACATGTGTCCGGCTCTATCGGTATATACTACAGGAGGAGGGATGTGCCCCGTATACAGGAAATGTGTCCGGCTCTATCGGTATATACTACAGGAGGAGGGATGTGCCCTGTATACAGGAAATGTGTCCGGCTCTATCGGTATATACTACAGGAGGAGGGATGTGCCCTGTATACAGGAAATGTGTCCGGCTCTATCGGTATATACTACAGGAGGAGGGATGTGCCCTGTATACAAGAAATGTGTCCGGCTCTATCTGTATATACTACAGGAGGAGGGATGTGCCCTGTATACAGGAAATGTGTCCGGCTCTATCGGTATATACTACAGGAGGAGGGATGTGCCCCGTATACAGGAAATGTGTCCGGCTCTATCGGTATATACTACAGGAGGAGGGATGTGCCCTGTATACAGGAAATGTGTCCGGCTCTATCGGTATATACTACAGGAGGAGGGATGTGTCCTGTATACAGGAAATGTGTCCAACTGTATCATGTTCTTCTGAGTTTCGGTACTAATACGGTGATGCCAAATCTATATTCTTTTATTATATTTTAATCCTTTAAAAAAAAAACTCAGAAAAAATAAAACATTTTGCTTCGCTGTATTCTGACCCCATTACTCTTCAATATTTCCATGTACAGAGCTGAGGGAGCGGTGTTTTTTTGTAAGGCGAGCTGCAGGTTGTTGTGGTTTTTTTTTTATCATTTTTGGGTCGGTTTGACTTTCTGATCGCTTTTTTTTTTATTACATTAAAATTAACATTTTTTTTTCCCTTTTTCAGCATTCACTGCTCAGGAAAATTATATTGTACTGAACTGTAAAGCGCTATATAAAGATTATTCATATTATTTTGGACATTTCAAGACCCGCTGATACCTTTTTATATCATACTTAAAAAATAAATAAAAAATTGGTAAATGGTGATTTGAATTACTTTGGTGTTTTTTATTTTTTATTTCTTTCTATAGTGTTTAGTCCCCTCAGGACTTGTACGTGTTATATTATTGCTCAGAGACTGTAATAGAATACTATTGCAGTCTATGGGATTTTTACTGGTTGTCTATCAAGGCCCAAGGCTGTCATAGCAACATATTGGAGCCTCTCAATTTCTCATCTCTGTGTCTCCACAGATGGATCCAGGAGGAGAAGTCCCCCCGAGAGATGTCCCCGTCCTCTGTATTCCCAGGACTGTCCAGAGGAGAAGCTCCCAGAGAACCATCAGGTAGATGGAGCTGAAGTCTCACCAGAATCTGACCAGAAAGGGATTGAACCAAAGATCATTTTACATTTCTCTTCTTTAGGATGAAAATCTGATGGATATTAAGGTTGAGATTAAAGATGAAGCAAAAGAGGAGATAGATTTATGGGGCGATCAGCAGGGTAAGGGGGGGGGGGGGCTGTCATGGGTCCCCTGGATACTACTCCCATCATCTCATCGTCACATATAATCAATCTCTCCTGTCCCTGTGTGTTTCCTACAGATGGACTCCTAGAAGGAAATCCCCCCGGGAGATGTCCCCGTCCTCTGTATTCCCAGGACTGTCCAGAGGAGAAGCTCCCAGAGAACCATCAGGTAGATGGAGCTGAAGTCTCCCCAGATTTTGACCAGAAAGAGATTGAAGCAAAGATCATTTTCCCCGGCGCCTCCACAATGTCATTGCACAGGAGGGTGTGCCCACCTCCCCAGGACAGGAAAAAACGTAGAAGCTCAAGTTTAAAGGCCCCCTCCCTTTACCAGCTTCAGTTGTTGTTTCCTGTCCTCGGGATCGCATGAAAGCCGCTCCTGCAGAGTCGGGAGTACAAATGAAGAATCGCACGGGCTGGTAGTTTGCCTCATCCTGGAGGGTCTGTGCAGGGGACGGGGATTGAAGAGGGCCTGGCGCCTCTGTCTCGTTCCTCTGGCGTAAGCCCTTCAGTGAAGGTGGCCCTGGGGCATCCGCTTCCCCGGTTATGGCACCTGCGGGATGCGAAGGATCGCGTGCTTGCGCTTAACAGGCCGGAACTCTCTGGGCAAGAGTTCTGCTTTGCTAGGTCTCTGCGCGTCACTTCCGCTGGCATGACGTCGGAGGTCTAGTGGATATCGGGGGAATGTCGGGAGCATGGAGCGCATTAGACCGCTTCCTGCTCGTGCAGTATGTCCGCTCTCGTGGAAGCTCCTGACATGTACAGCAGACCTGTGGATCCTTCTGCCGCCCAGAGCTCGGTAAGCCTCCTCCTAACAGTTGTGCCTCACATGTTACCTTTATTGGGGGGAGGGGAGCACAGTTGTATTGTTTTTCCATTTCACCACCATGACGGCACACATGAGAGAGATTGACCTCTTTTGGGGCAGGAACAGAGAAAGGTTAAATTCACCCCTCCCACCACCATACACCAGTGTGTTCCTGCGCCCCTACAGTGGCCAGGACGGAGAAAGTCCTCTCTGCCGGTCAGGGAGGTGAAACGTATTATGTACCTGGGAGCTACATCGGGAGCTCGGCTTTCCCTTGCAGAAATCTCGTTCCGGGTGCGTCCCCTGCTCTCCGGAGGCGCATGCCAAAGCTGACAGGGAGACGGCAGGGTCACGCTCCCGGTTAATCAGAAGCTTGCCCTGCGGCTGCCACGGGCCTCCTATCTCCTAGTGAGATCAGCCCGTGTGCGGGCATCTGACCTCACTTCCGGGTCAAGGAGTATACCCGGAAGTGACTATCTAAGGCGGGGAATTTAAAAGCTCCGTACCTCTCCGACACATCGCAACATGTCGGACCAGGAGCTACAGCAGGCAAGAGCATGACGCTCCAACGCTACAAACCGCGAGTGCGCACATTTTTGTGTAGTGGCAGCAGACCCACCAATGAAAGGGTCCATAGTGGGGATTATAGGAGGTAGTTTGGAATAACTACTATGGAATGCCTCCCCTTGGTCTAGTGCCTCACATTTCAATGTATACTGCACTTTCTTATGATGTACTATACATAGAATCCTGCATTGATACAGCTGCTCTCTCATAGGTCTCTAAACAGACTTTGAAGTAACACAGGAAGACTATGAGATGCATCCAATGTTGTGCTAATCTTCCTGATAAATATACTAAAACACTCTGTAAAGAGTGTATTACCAAAATTGTGAGAGGTGAACAGCCGTCTATCATGCAGGAATTCAAGTCCATGATCCAAGAGTAAGTTAAATCTTCATTGGCATCCCTTCGCAAAGAAGCCTTTGCAGTGCCTCTGCCAAAACGCCAAAAACTGATAGACATATCCTCCTCAAACTCTGAGGGTCTGGAGGACGAAGCTTCCTCAAATAAAAGAGATGAAGACGAGCATCCCTTATCTGAAGGGGAAATAACGGATGAATCAAAAAAAAATTTTTCTCCATGACTGAGATGAATGATCTTTTAAAGGCGGTTAGAGATACTATGGGAGTAGAGGATGTCCTAAAACCTCACTCAGTTCAGGAGTAGATGTTTCGGGGTTTAAAAACTAAACGCTTTAAAGTGTTTCCCATAAACGAAAACATTAAAGAAATGATTATGGATGAGTGGGCATTCCCTGAGAAAAAATTTGGCATTTCTAAGGAATTTAAGAGTAGGTTATTATTTGACCCCACTGAATCTAAAGTATTTGATGAAATACCTAGAATTGACATCCAGGTAGCAAAGGTAAATTAAATAAACCTTTCTACCTTTTGAGGACTCTTCCCAATTAAAAGACACCATGGAAAGGAAAGCCTTCTGAGGAAGTAGTCTTGGGAAGCGGCAATGTATTGCCTTAAGACGAATATCACTGCAACCTCAGTGGCCAGGTCGATGTATCTCTGGTTGAATGAACTAGAGAGATATCTAATTAATAAAACATCTCGAGAACAGATATTAGATTCAATTCCTTTATTGAAATCAGCTACAGGCTTCCTAGCTGATGCCTCAGCAGAAACTATCCGTTTTTCAGCTAAAGACGCGCCTTTATCAAATGCTGCCAGAAGAGTTCTTTGGATGAAATCCTGGGGGGAGAGATATAGCATCCAAAATGAAGTTATGCTCGATAGCTTTTTCTGGGGAGTATGTATTTGGCCCCGTCCTGGACACGATCCTAGAAAAATCTACCGACAAGAAAAAAGGTTTTCCTGAAGAAAAGCCGACAAAAAGGAAATTGCAGTTTTGTCCCCAGTTTAGTCAAGGAAAATCCATTCGGGGAAAAGGAAAAACTGTCCGCTGGAGCTATGCAAAAGGGGGACAGGGTAGAGGATATCTTCCTAATCCCCAAAACAAAAACAGCGACAAACAATGAAGTCAGGATAGGGAGACTAAAGAGCTTCTACCCTCAGTAGAAATCTGTAACTTCAAATTCTTAGGCTTTAAACATAATAAAGGACGGTTACAGGAATAGAGTTTTCTCCCCCTAAAGAAAGATTAAAAATCTCTCCTCATCTGGCACAGTTAAAATTAATTTGGGAAAGAATTTAGGATCTCCAAAAATTGGGAGTAGTAATTCCAGTCCCCCCATCTCAACAGGGTCAGGGCTATTACTCAAACCTGTTCCTACAAAAAAAAAAACTGGGGGTGCATATCGAATGATAATAAACTTAAGGGACATAAAGAAGCATGTTAATTCAAAATAGAATCCCTGAGCGCCACCATCCTTCTAATAAAAAGAAATGCCCTGATGTGTACAAATCGACCTAAAAGACGCGTACTATCACGTCCCAATCTGTACTGAGTCTCAAAAATACCTGAGGTTCGCCATAAAAGATCACATGGAGAACCTAGCCCATTTTCAATTTTTCGCCCTCCCCTTCGGGATATCATCTACCCCCAGAATATTCACCAAGTAAATCGTAGAAATTATCGCCCTTTTGAGAACTCAGGGTCTTACAATCGTCCCCTACCTAGACGACTTCCTAATCATATCAGACACAGAATAACAAATAAAAATAGATCGAGACAGGTTTTGCGATCTTTTAAAAAATCTAGGATGGATAATAAACTTAAACAAGTCCTGTCTATCACCAAAAACAAGGGTAACATTTCTGGAAGTTCTTTTAGACTCCACAAAATAAACTTCCTTCCAGAAGAAAGGATAGGAAATATACAAAAAACTGTCAGAAGTTTTTTAAGAAGGAGGTTTTATTCCATCAGAGAGACAATGAGTCTCTTAGGGCAGATGACAGCCTGTATTGTTGCAGTTCCATGGTGTCAGGCCCACTACAGAACCCTCCAGGCTTGGCTTCTGAAGAAGTGGGACAAGCGCCAGTCATCACTAGACCAAAGGATTCGGATCCCAAGACGCGTAAAAAGCTCCACACTCTGGTGGCTGGATTCACAAAATCTAAGGAAAGGCGTAGAATGGCAGAATACACCAGCAATAATTATCCACACCGATACAAGCGGCAAGGAGAGGGGAGCAAAGGTCAACACAAACTTCTATCAGGGAATCTGGACTACGGAAATAGCAATGCGATCCTCGAACTATCGGGAACTCAGAGCAGCATGGGAGACCTTGAAGGCAGCCTCGGCAGAAATAGTAAACAACCACATAAAGATCTTCTCAGACAACGTAACAGTATCCTACCTAAAACATCAGGGGGGTACAAGATCAGTAAAACTACAGAATCTATCCACAAAAATATTCTCCTGGGCAGAGGAAAATGTAAAATATGTCTCTGCAATTCACCTAAAAGGAGAACAGAACTTTAATAGCAGATTTCCTGAGCAGGACCACCATAGATCAGGGAGAATTGGTCCTTAAACAGCGAGATATTCAACCTGTTGGTAGAAAAGTGGGGTCTTCCATCTATAGACCTATTTGCATCCAAACTAAACGCAAAAGTCCCATTATTTTGCTCCCTCAACCCAAGGGACAATCCTTGGGCAATAGATGCTTTTTCCCAAAACTGGAATTGGGACCTCGCTTATTCCTTTCCCCCATTCCAGCTAATACCCAGGGTTCTACAGAAAGCCATGCAAGAGTCATCAAAACTAATCTCAATAACCCCGTTATGGCCAAAGAGAAGTTGGTTTTCCATACTAATGAAACTATCTCCACAGGAACCATTAACTCTTCCACTCAATAACGATACCTTGGTCTAGGGCTCGATCTCGCATCTACATCCGGAGCTCTTCAAGCTAACAGCATGGATCCTGAATTCGACATCCTAAGACTCAAAGGCCTTTTTGAGAAGGTAATATCTACTCTCAAGGCAATTAGAAAGAAAGTAACCGCTGCTATTTACCTCAAAATATGTAAAAGATTCTGTATCTGGAGTGGAGAGGACACATCTAACCACTCAGATCCCAATATCCAGAAGATCCTAGACTTTCTTCAAAAGGGTCTAGAACTGGGGGTTCAGATTTCAGCCCTAAGTGCCTTCTTTGACATTGAACTGGCCAGTCATATATGGATCAGGAGATTTATTAGATCCGCATCTAGACTAAGACCTTCAATCAGACCCCGGATGCCTTCCTGGGACTTAAATACAGTTTTTAAAGGACTATCAGGGGCTCCATTTGAACCATTAGAAAACATCTCTTTAAAGAACCTTTCACAGAAAACAGCTTTCCTGATAGCCATATCATCAGCTAAGAGGTTAAGTGAAATCCAGGCCCTTTCAATTCGTTAACCATACCTCACGATACAAGAAGACAGGATAACCCTCAGACTAGATCCAGGGTTTTTACCCAAGGTAGTAACCGATTTCCATAGAAACCAAGAAATAATATTACCTTCCTTCTGCACAAACCCCAAAAAAAGATTTACGCCAAGTGGATAATTTACTTATCCAATTCCGAGGAAAAAATAAGGGCAAAGCAGTATCAAAAGCAACCATTGCTAGATGGATCAGACTGACGATTTTAGATTGTTACAAAATTTAGGGTATTAGTTGCCCGGTAGGAGTTAAAGCCCATTCTACCAGGGCAATTTCCTCATCATATGCAGAAAGAGCAGGGGCTTCTCTGGAACAAATATGCAGAGCAACCACATGGTCTAGTATGAATACTTTTGTAAGACACTATAGATTGGACTTATCCAACTTTCGGGAGGAAAGTTTTACAAACCATAGCCCCCCCCCCTTAATGTTGGTAATCTGGTAGTTCTCTCATGTGTGCCGTCATGGTGGTGAAATGGAAAACCGGAATTAGACTTACCGGTAATTGTTTCCATGAATCCACCATGACGGCACAATATCCCACCCGAAAAGATACCAAAAAAATTTAAAAATAAAAATAAAAAAAATCGAAATATATACAGGTATGAGGAAATACAAAAAATAAAATAAAAAATGCATGTTACACTTATAGTGGGTCGGAGCACTGTAATCTGGAACGTACTGGTGTATGGTGTACAAAGTAATGACTTAAGAATCCTCATCCTTCCTAGAATCCATAAGAAATATTATTAAGAAGGAAGTAAACGCAGTGATAGATGCAAGATTGCCACCAGTTTTCCCCCAACCTCACAGATATCGGAATTCCCATGTGATTCATATGAGAGTGAAATATTCCGAATCTTCAGGCAGATTCCGAATCTTCTGAGGACGAATCATGAAAGCCTTTCTCTATTCCTGAAGATACGGAAAAATTATTAAAAACAATAAGAGCTACTATGAAGATTGAGGACATAAAAGAATCTTAAAGGGGTCGTCCGGGTTCAGAGCTAAACCCGGACATACCCATATTTTCACCCAGGCAGCCCACCTGATGTTAGCATCGGGGCATCTTATTTTCTGATGCTCTCCCTTGCCCTGCGCTAGATTGCGCAGGGCAAGGGCTCTTTTGTTCACAATAACACGGAAGCCTCCTCCCGACAGTGTGTTCGGGGACGTCACTGGCTCTGATGGGCATGCTTAAGCGCTGCCCTAGCCGTTTTTCTGGCTACCACCCATCAGTGCCAGTAGCGTCGCCAGACTTCCCAGCAGCCCCATAGAGAGCCCGGTTCATCACCGGAACTCCTAAAATTGCATGCGATTTAGCGCAGGGCAAAAGAGAGCATCAGAGCATGAACTGCTCCAATGTTTAAGTGAGGTGGGCTGCCTGAGTTAAAATGGAGGTATGTCCAACCACTTTAATCAGTTCAGGATAAAATGTTTCAAGGATTGGGTGAAAAGAAAAGGAAAGTCTTCCTGGTCCATAATAACAATTAAATGTTGATCGCTAAAGAATGGAAGGATCCAGAAAAACGAAATACAATTACGAAGGCCTTAAAAATAAAATACCCCTTTGCAGAATCAGACTCCTCCTCGTGGGATAAAGTTCCCCAAATCGACGCCGCGGTTGCCCGCATATAAAAAAAGGACTTCCTTACCTTTTGAAGATATGGGCCTCTTAAAAGATCCGCTGGATAAGAAATGTGAGGGTCTTCTCAAGCGGGCATGGGACACAAACGCGGCTATGCTGAGGCCTAGTATAGCGGCTACCTGTACCTCCAGATCATTATCGGTCTGGTTAACCCAATTGGAGGAACACCTGGCGGCAGGTACCCCAGAGAAGAAATTCTAGCCTCTATCCCCATTTTGAAGCAGGCCTCAAATTTTTTGTCAGATGCCTCGGCGGATCTTGTAAGGCTCTCGGCTAGATCCGCGGCCTTATCAAATGCCACACGTAGAGTTATATGGCTCAGATCCTGGTCTGGGGATGCTGGCTCGAAGAGTCGTCTATGCTCCATTCCGTGTGAGGGGAATAAGTTGTTTGGTTCAGCCTTAGATGACATTTTGGATAAGGCATCAGACAGGAAAAAAGTCTTTCCTTCAGACTCAAAATTTTTCCAACAGAGACTGTCCTTTCGGGGCCAAAAAAGGACTAGATCAGATCAAAGGAGAAAAGACAGCTCTGGAATATGGCAACCCTTAAGAGGAAAGGGGAAAGGGTTTTTGTTAACCATAGAAACCACTGCAAAGTCTTCACAATGACGCCAAATTTCAGGTAGGAGGCAGATTAAAAGGATTTGCCTCGGCCTGGGAAAACATTTCTACCTCCCCTTGGTTAAGAAAGACCATAAGTGAAGGTTTCAAACTAGAGTTCGCTACTCCTCCCTGAGATTTCTACACCAGCAACAAGCCTTTGAGTTGACTAGAAAAGCAGCAGGCTCTGGAATCAGAGATATTGTTGCTGCTACAAAAACAAGTTATAATTCCCGGTACCAAAAGATCAGGGGGGAACAGGGTTATATTCTCTGATCTTTTTAATTTGAAAACCAAACAACTCTTACAGGGTAATAATAAATCTGAAAAGGTTTGCATTGGAATGCATTGGCTGTATGAGTAATACAGTGTGTATTACTCATACAGCTTCTGGCCTGTGAGATCCAGGGGGCTGGATCTCACAGGCTCGTCACCGGAAGGCAGCGCGATGCCTTCCTTAGGCATCGCGCTGCCCTCCATGCCATCAGGTCCCCCCTACAGCTGCAAGGGGACCCGATGGCCCCACCGCAATAGGTAAAAGCCGCAAACCGCAGGTCTGAATTGATCTGCGGTTTGCGGCGATTGCCGACACGGGGGGTCACGGGACCCCCCCGCGCATTTAGCCAAGGTGCTTGCTCAATGACCGGTACGTCATGTGTCCTTAAGTACCAGGACATCAGGGCATACCGGTACATCATGTGTCCTGAAGAGGTTAAAGAATCAGCGGTTTGTAGATGCTCTATCCGCCCCATGGCCAGAGGACCTCCTTTATGCATTTCCATTCTTCAGTTTAATACCGAGAGTGCTGATAAAGGCGATAGAGGAAAAGGTGCAGATGATTCAGATAACACCTTTCTGGCCGAAAAGATCCAGTTTCCCCTCCTTTTCGACCTCGCAGCGGGGAAATTCTGGATTCTCCCATCATATCCAGGCCTATTGCATCAGGGTCCGGTATCTCATCCACGTGTGTCTCAATTACACCTAACAGCTTGGAGACTGAGCAAGTTATGTTGAAACAAAAGGATCTGTCAGATCGTGTAATATCCACCTTTTGTTCAGTAAAAAGGACACCACTTCCTAGATTTATACAAGAACATGGAAAGCCTTCTTAAAATTTGCAGGAAATAGATGGTGTCACTATCGAGATCCTGATATTCCCCCTAATACTGGAATTTCTACAAGCAGGTCTAGATAAAGGACTCAGACCAAGCACCCTTAAGATGCTAGTTTCAGTGTTAAGTAACTTTTCTAGAAAACAAAACTCAGGGATCTACCCTAATAAAACGATTCCTAAATAGGGCAACGAGATGATTCCATTGTCCATTCCTAACTATACCTCCTTGGGATTTGAACTCTGGTGCTTGATGTTCTGACGGATGCACCCTTGTAACCCTTACAGGATATTCATCTAAAACGTCTGACATTTAAGACCACCTTTTTATTGGCAATTACATCGACTAGAAGAGTTGGGGAAATCCAAGCCTGTTCCTGCAGACCACTTACCTCACGGTATTAGAAGACAGCATTATTCTCAGGCATACTCCAGATGTTTCTGCCAAAAGTTGTTTCCAGATTCCATCGTCAGCAGGAGGTATCCCTGCCTTCCTTCTGTCCAAATCCATCCTCAGAAACAGATAAAAAAATATCATAATCTGGATGTAAGAAGATGCATATTAACTTAGATGTCACCAAAGAATTCAGAAACGCGGACCATCTTCTTCTGCAGTATCGGGGTCATCGTAAAGGATCTGCAGCAAGCAAAAGTACCATCTCAAGATGTATAAGAAATCCCATTGAATTCTGCTACATTCAAAAGGGCTTGACTCCCCCCTAAAGGGATAAAAGCACATTCTACAAGGGCAGTTTCTGCCTCTCCATCTGTGGATAAGATATGCAGGGCGGCCACTTGGGCAAACCCTAGTACCTTTTTCAGACATTACAAATTAGATGTGCTCCATAACTATGATTTATCTTTTGGCAGAAAAGTATTATCTGCGGTAGTCCCACCCTAAAAATTTGTTTTTTTTCTGTCACTCCTGTGAGTGCCGTTGTGGAGGCGCCGGGGAAAGGGGTTAATTACTCTTACCGGTAATTGTATTTTCCAATAGCCTCCACAACGGCTCTGTGGTTTCCCGACCCATTTCTTTTTTTCTGTGACATAATGATGTGATAAAGTGCATTGAAATATTCAAATAATACATTATTTGCATTAATAATGAGTCCTACGTCATTACCTGAAGCAGGTAAAGGGAGGGGGGCTTTTAAACTTGAGCTTCTACATTGTTTCCTGTCCTGGGGAAGCAGGGACACCCTCCTGTGAGTTGTGGAGGCTACTGGAAAATCCAATTACCAGTAAGAGTAATTAACCCTTTTACATTTTTCTTCTTTAGGATGAAAATCTGATGGATATTAAGGCTGAGGTTAAAGATGAAGCAAAAGAGGAGACGGATTTATGGGGCGATCAGCAGTGTAAGGAGGGGGGCTGTCATGGGTCACCTGGATACTACTCCCATCATCTCATCATCACATGTAATAATCTCTCCTGCCCCTGTGTGTTTCCTACAGATGGACTCATAGAAGGAAATCCCCCCGAGAGATGTCCTCGTCCTCTGTATTCCCAGGACTGTCCAGAGGAGAAGTTTCCAGAGAACCATCAGGTAGATGGAGCTGAGCCCTATACACATCTATATAGGGGTGTCCTGCAGCCATAGAGGGGTCATAGATTGTGGGGGTCTCTTATGTGGATCTGTTAGATTTCCCACCTGTCTGCTGTATTGTCCTGAATTGTTACAGATGACAAATCAGGGGGAAGATGTGACTGATATTAAAGTGGAGGATGAAGAAGAGCGGATGATGGGCGATCCCCCGTGTAAGAGTGAGGTGGAGGAGGACATTCCAGTCCATGTGACCACAGGTATGGAGTAATGAATGGAGGAAGGGAATTGGGAGGTTTCTTCAGGTGTTTTGCCGGACACAACTTCAGGTTTGGATCCTCTTTATAGAGAGACTCTTTACTGCAGCTACACTTCAAATTAAGGTGAAAACTACAATTCAAATTAATTTTTTATATTTAATATATAAAACAGTAATAGTATACCCATATATGTACACAAAGAATAGAAAACTTACATCACTGACTGATATAACCTCATCGGACAAACACATCGTCTGTGAAGCCCTTTCCAGCAGAAGCAGTCGGTCTTGATGGAGAGCGCCGTTTTCTACGCAAAGTGTCCTTCTGAAGATGGACTTTGACCAGTAGCTGAAAAGTTCCAGCTTTTATCTAGTTTAACCAGTGATCTGCACCTCCTAGTGGAATGTCGCCAGCTCCTGCAGTCTGTAAGTCACTGCGTGTATGGTGTTTATCTGGTATTCCGGACCTTGGCGTGGCCACACTCAGATCAGTAATAAATCAGAATCCCGAGACACCCCTGGCAGACAACGGCTAAGTCTCTCAGGTCCGTGTTCATTTACAGGTCATAATGATTCTAGCTAATAAATGGGACAACACCTTGCAGAAACATTTCAGACAGGTCCTCCGTTCATGCACAAACGGTCAGACTTTGTAAGGTGAGGCTCCAGTAAAGTAGCATGGGCAGAGAGGTGTCTGCTCGTCTCCCCCTGTGGCGGAGAGGTGTCTGCTCGTCTCCCCCTGTGGCGGAGAGGTGTCTGCTCGTCTCCCCCTGTGGCGGAGAGGTGTCTGCCTGTCTCCCCCTGTGTAGCCAAACAGTGCTACACAATAATACTGACCGCAAGATAGTCCACAACAAAATACAAGCACCACCAGTCCACTTTCCGACACGCGTTTCGAGTGCTGCTTTTTTCGAAGGGGTAGTGGACCAAGGATTGGAAGGGAAGATTTCTTAAGAGTAAGTTTTTTAAAATTTTTGCATAAAACCGGTTCTGAAGCACCATTCACATGTCTTTGGGGTGACATGAAAAAGAAGAAACATGAAGGTGATAAAAGAATGTACGCCAATATATACGTACAGAATGTCTCTGAAAATATCATTGAGGAATCTGTGAAATACGGCTGACACATTACTTAAACCGAAGTGCATCTTTAAATATTTGTAGCAGCCATCTCGGGTACTAAAAACTGTTTTCCATTCGTCCCCTCGGCGAACCCTGATCAAATTGTAAAAAAAAAAAAGCCAAGAGTCTTTTGGGATATCAAACCGGTAAGTAATACTGGTCCACCACGTGCTATTGCAGGAAGATACCTGCCGAACCAGAATCAAGGAGGGCTGACCCGGTGAACCGAGCACCACCATAGGACAAAGTCACTGGCAAAGATGGCTGTGCGAGGACTGATCTTCACCATGGGCGCCACTCCAACTGGGCCTGGGCTCTGGAGTTTTCCTCCTTTTTAGGACAGATGCAAAGTGATCACTGCCACCACAGTGCAGGCACAGTCTATTGGTAGGTCTGTGGTTAGATTTTTCATCAGACAGCCTTACTCTGTCCACCTGCATGGGTTCGGGAACAGAAGCTGGAGAAGGAGAAGATTATGGTTTTTGAATTTTGGTGGCAGTTGAAAGGATCTTCTCTTTTGACCCATCTGCTTGGCACATTCCAAGAACTACATGTCTTTCCAGGTGGCTAGAATTACCTACTGATTTAGGTATCCTGCGTCATTTTTCGGCCCAAATGAATCTTAAGAGCTGTGACTGGATCGACTTGATGTCCCTTAGAGGAATAGGGATGGATGGGTAGGGTCTCAAACACAGGATCTTCAGAAGAATCGTCATGTTCATCACCGCAATGCAACCTAAGAAGGATATAGGGGGAGTATTCCATTTGGTGAGAGGATCTCTAATCTCTCTGTCTATATATGGGAGGAAAATTACTTTAGTAAAGATCAGTTTAATGGGGGGGTAAGGTTAATACGCAGATATCGCAAACAGTCCGCTTTCCAATTGAAGGGAAAGTTAGCCTGAAGAATACTGAGGGACACATGGTGAATATTAAGAGGGGGAGGGGGCGTAAGTCTTATGAGTATAGACCTTATATCCTGACAGAATCCAAAACTCTTGCAGTATGAAGTGGAGGTTTGGGAGGGAGGTGTGGAGCCTGGTTAGAGTAAGCAGGAAATCATCCGCATACAACGATAATTTGAACTCTTTGTCTCTGGCCATGACACCTCGAATGTCTGGGCAAGCTTTGATTTTTGCCACTATTGGGAATAGGGGGGCACCCCTGTCTTGTCCTATTTTTAATGCTTGTCCAAGCTAAGTAGCAAGGCCTCCTCCCCCGAGCGACTAATAACATCTAATTAGTCGACGTTCCTTCGTGTATTATCGCTTCCCTGCCTGCATGAAACAAAACCAACTTGGTCTTTGTTGATTAACGATGGGAGGAAAACGTTCAATCGAGAAGCTAATATTTTAGTAAAAATCTTAAGGTCAGAATTTAGTAACACAATAGGTCTAGAGTCTTGACATTCCAGAGGGTCTTTTTCAGGTTTCGGGATTAACATAAGATAGGAGGAGGGACATAGAAGTGGGCATTGGGTCACCTGAACAGAACCGGTTAAAGAGACTTGACATATGGGGCATCAGTTCCGATTCAAAGGTCTTGTAGTTCCTATAGGCAAAGCTGTCGGGACCTGGAGACTTCAGGTAGATGGTCAATGACCTCCTCTATCTCCTCCACAGTAATAGTCCTATTGACCGCAGTAATATCTTCTGCCGACAGAGTAGGCAGGTTACACGAGGTCAGGTATGCCTGCAAAAAACTCTCTGGGCCCTTCACCTGCAGGAAGATCACTAGGTAGATTATAAAGAGCAGTGTAATAAGTAGAGAATCGCGCCGATATCTCCTTGGGGTCATAGTAGACCTTTCCGTCATCTCCTTTGATAGCATATGGACTAGACTGTGGGGGATGGTTTCGGAGCTAATAGGGAATGAGGCTTATTCCCCCAGGCATAATACTGTTGCTGGGTATATAGCATTAGTTTATCAACTTTGCCTAAGGCAATCTTATGTATTTGGGTACGGGTATCAACTATACTTTTAAGGGTACAGCGTGTGAGATGAGCGCTCATCTTCGCTTCTAGACGATGTAGGCGTGATCTCAGAGACTTAGCAGTGGCTGCCGAATCCCTCTTTAGCCTAGTGCCCAGGACAATGCAATGGCCCCGCATTACCTCTTTATGTGCTTCCCAAAGGCAACGGACATCGTTAACTGATCCCCTGTTGAGCTCAAAGTAGTATTGTAGGTGGGTACGCAGTTCACCCCTGAGTAACGGTTGTTTAAGAAGGGTATCGTTAAGACGCCAATTACATTGGCCAGTGTATCCCGAACCAGCATCCAGTAGGACCGCCACTGGGGCATGATCAGACCAAGTGAGCAGTCCCAAAACAGCCCCCTTCAATACTCACAGGGTGGAAATGGTTCCAAAACAATAGTTGAGTCTGGTATGTGTGTTGTGGGGAGCAGAATAAAATGAAAAGGACCTGTCGGTAGGGTGTTTAATTTGTCATAAATCGTACATCATCTAATCAGCCTGCGAAAGTCCCTAGAGAGTCGCTACTGTGTCGGATAGGGAGATCTACCAGGTAAAGTCAATCTGTCCATAGAATCATAAAAAGTAATGTTAAAGTATCCCCCTAACAGTACAAATAAATCAGAACCCCTAAAGATCTTGCTGAGTACTTTATTCACAAAATAGGTCTTATAGGTGTTTGGTGCATACAAATTGCAGAGTGTAATTGGTTGACCAGAGAGGCTACCCCTTCAAGATAATGTAGCCCCTTTGAGGGTCTGGTACAGAAGATCCTATCTTGATGGGACAATGGGCTGATATTAGTATCGCCACTCTGGTCTTCCGACGGGAATGGGTAGCTGAGTATGCAGTAGGGTGTTGGTGAGCCGCAAGCAAAAGTCTCCTCTCTGCGTTGGAGTTGAGTTGCTTAACATTCAGGGTTACACACTGCACCATATTGGAATGGAGAAGGATAGCATAAAGGAGAAATACAGCTCACCAATAGATGCAAAATAAGGTCCCATCTCCCCACCATCTGATGACCAGCTGGGTGAGTTCCTGTCTGTTATGGAGGTCAGAGCCCTGAAGGGCAGTGTCCTAAGCGTACATAGAAGCTAAAGAGATAAATGGAAACAAAAGGGTGTAGACAGCACAGAACAAGACCAGAAACATACCTAAAACTAACAGAGGCAATATAATTCCCAGGGATATGATATGCATCCCTGCTAGAGGCAACGAGTAGAGCCTCCGTTGGGGTCACGGTGTCAGAAGACGACCGACAAAGGTTACAGGAAGAGCAGGATAAAAAACAAGAAAACCTATAGGGGCTGGCTTGTACTCGGCCTAGCCCGCACGAATAATAAAAACGTGAAAGGTAACAATGGGGTAACTAGCTAATTAGCAAGAAAGACAAAACAATAGTAGACAAGGCGCTCATGATAGCTGCCAAATGGGATTCATGGGAGAATGGTAGCTCCAGAGCAGAATACTTCTCTCTGTACAGATTGTAGAAGAGTTTAATCAGGTGGATGGTGCCCAGGAGATGAGTAGATCCGTGAGGATGAGGATGATCCTGTACTCGGTCCCGTGCAACCTGAATCCACACCCGGAGCTGTGGTGGCATAGGAGGATCAACCTCCCAGTCTTACATAGCAGGAACAGGGACTTCAAGGTTTCACAGAAGGGTTGCAGATTGGAAAAAGAATGGAGAGTCACCAGTTTGCCCTGGTGGCGTGCTGATAGGGCAAATGGAAAGCCCCATCTGTAGGCAATTTGGTGGTAACGTAGCGATGTCAGGAGAGAGGCGTAAAGTCTTTAACCTGAGATGAGTCCTGTCCCTAAGATGAGATGAATGATTTGTGTGCGAACACACAATAAGGTACCTCTTTGGCGCACAGGGACGACTACTGTGGTCGTCCCTGTGCACCAAAGAGGTACCTTATCGTGTGTTTGCACACAAATCATTCATCTCGCCCTCAACAATCCCTAGGCGTTTTGGCAACTCCATCCAAAAGGATTGAACGGGTACCGGCAGCACCGACACCCCCCCCCTTTACCCATTGTGTGTCTACCTTTACGGACGTTGTGCTCACACACGCACAACACCCAAAGGTGAGCATAGTCCATCCATTACGCTTAGCTGATTATCATTGCCTGCTAACCTATGAGCGCCTCTCCCTTTTCTCTCTTGCCATAATTTCTGTCCCTAAGATGAGTCAGGGACAGGACTCATCTCAGGTTAATTTGCATATGTATCAAATCGGTTTTTTGCACAATGAAAGCACACAGAGCTATGAGGACTGGGTATTGCGGAAGTGCTAGTGGCCATCTAGCAACCCGTGTCCTCAGCTCTATACACAAAATCCCGGTGACAGGTTCCCTTTAAGTAGAGATCTCTTATGCAGACACTCCAGTGTCGAGATCTCTTGCTGTAGTTCTGCAATTCCTTTTGACTTTTCTTTATTAGTATGAATGGAGAGGGATATGAATTCACCTCTTATATGTGATTTATGAGCTTCCCAAAGTGTCTGCAGAGAGACCTCATTATTGTCATTTATCTAAAAAAAACTCCTCTACATGTTTCTTTATCATTTGGACATTCTGGGGGGGGGGGTCTCCAGCAAAGGGAGCTTGGGGAGGAGGAAGGTATTGTGTATACCAGTTCTATCGGGGAATGATCCGACAGGACTTGAGACACTATGGTCAAAGATTGGCAGTTTTAAATCTGGTTAGTAGGTAGGAATATGTAATCGATTCGTTGATAGGAATTATGCGGGGTAGAATAATGGGAGAAGTCTTTGACCGAGGGATTCAATGCTTTCCAGGAGTCTGACATGTTTAGGTATAGAAGTTGTCGTTCGAGTTTCGCTAGTGCCACTTTTCCCACTGGATGTGTTGATTAATGGATTTAAGGAGACGTTAAAGGGAACCCGTCATCAACTTTATGCTGATCTCACGGAGGACAGCATAAAGTATTAACAAAATACTGATTTCAGCGGTGTGTCACTCATGAGCTAATAGTAAGTGGTTTTTACAGCCCAGGCCTTGAAAAGAGTCAAATCTACCTGAGAAGAGTCATGGTTATTTATAATCTCCTGCTCTCCCCCATCTGCTGATGATTGGCAGTTCTCTCCTAGAGAGAACGGAAGAAAACTAGGTAGAAGACTGTCAACCATCAGCAGGTGGGCAGGAGAGCAGGAATTCATGAATAACCATAACTCTTCTCATTGGCCTCGACTTTTCCAGGCCTAGTTTGCAATGATTGTGATGTTGGTTCTCGGCAACCACTTACTTTTAAATGTTAGACGGCTGAAATGAACTCGCCTGTCTTTACTTTATGCTGCCGTTAGTATGACCGCATAAAGTTGATGACAGGTTCCCTTTAAAGTCACCTCCAATAATAAGTATGCCTTCGGAAAAAGTGACAGTGTTTTCATAGTAGAAATAAGCCATGAGACTTGGCCTTTGTTGGGGGCGTATATGTTCCCTATGGTTACTTTGAAGTTGCCTATCTTCCCTTTAATATATATCTAACGGCCGACTGGGTCTGTACACTTATCTGATAAAGAGAAGTCTATATGTATACTTATTCCAATACTGACTCCCTTCGAGGCCTTGCTATCAGAGCCCGAGTCGAACCAAGTGGAAAATATTTTTTGTTCATCGTAGGAATCTGTGTGTCTCTAAAATGTGTCTCTTGTAAAAGACAGATGTCTGCTTTGTGTTTTTTGAGAAAATAAACCACCTGACCTCATTTGGATGGAGAGTTTAGCCCACGCACGTTGTAGGTTATTATTCTAAGTCACGTCATTGAGGCGTAATAGTGAGTAGAAGGTTATGCATGTGGAGTCCTCCATTGTCCAGGACCTAAATAGAGGGAGGGGGAGGTGTGAGCAAGGATAGAAGGGGAGGGAGGGTGGGACGGAGCAGAGTATGACAAAAGGCAACAAGTTATTGCACAAATAACATTAAAGAAATACGAAAGTGGAACGTTCATCGTAAAACTATAATAATAAACTCGAATAATAAACTGATAGGGACGATCAATTCGCCCTGAAGATATATGAACATGAGTAAAAGTTGTGGTCTCTGACACCTCAGTCGGAGAGACCCAACTATCTTAATAGTGTGGTGAAGTAGGCAAAGATGTAAGGAAAAGAAGTGAAAGAAGCAGATAGAAAAGGTGTGAACTTAAAGTTGCTGCAAGAAGGCAGCAGAGTTCAGAGATGGAGAGTAGATAAGAATGTGTATAAAGGATGGAAACTGAAGCACCAACAGGTCCGGTCAGTCTCCTCCATTCATGTTTTAGTAAGGTGTAGGATTGGTGCATTGTAGGCCTATTAGAGGCATGTTTCAGATACTGTAAGGGAATAGTAGAGATGGAAAAGGTTGTAATGCAGGTAGAGGTGATAAAGCCATAGAAGATATGGTGAAGAATGGGTCAGAGTGCGGTGAGAGGTGCCATAAAGTTGTAGCAGAGTGTACTCCAAAAATGAATAATATATAAGATGTAACTACATTTATACCATAAATGTATGAATTATGGGAGGAAGGGTTAAATGGGGGGGGGGGGGTGATAGGGTTGATAGCAATATCTGGCCATTAAAAGGGGTATGGGGGGGAAATTGGGAAGGGATAGGGAAGGGTGAGAGACAATTTACCACTAAGTTTGATGATTTAGAAATAGAATAAAGTTTCATCAAGCACTGGAGCGTTTCAACTGTTGTCAGTGATAAGGTTCCTGGGCGTCAGTTTTCCTGCTTTTTTCTTGGATTTTGTGTTGCGGTCATAGGGTAACTTCTTCCCAGAGAGTAGGCAGCATTTAAATGGGGCAGATTGGCTAGGCCCGTTACCGTTGACCAGTCTGCGATCTGAAGCTCTGGAAGTTCCAGGGCCGCGTAGACATCAGGAAGGTCAGATGTTGAACGGATTAGGATCCTCCTCCTCTCAAAAGAAAACATGTCCAAAGGGGAATTTCCAGCTGTATTGGATTCCTTTGGATCTGAGGGCCTCTTTTAATGTTTTGAGAACTGTCTTTTTTTGTAGGGTTTGCGGAGATAGATCTTGGAAGATACAGATTTGTGCACTCTCATATTCAATATGCTCAGATAGCCTCGTATGTTGCATTATTTCTTCTTTCACTCTGTAATTTAAGACGGCAAATGGCGTCTCTTGGCGGCTCAGAGTCTTTATTTTTTCTCCATAGTGCTCTGTGGACTCGCTCTATGATGATGTCTTCTGGGCATGAGTTTAGGATCGATTTAAATATTATCAGTGTAGCAGCTACGGTTTCTGGAAGGCCCTTTATTCGTAGGTTATTTCTGCCGCCTCTGTTCTCTTGGTCTTCTAGAGCCTCAAAAGCAACTTTAAGAAGGTTTTGACAAGTAGACATACTTTCAGTAACGGCAGTGCTGAAGCGGCATATGGCCGTATGTGCGTTTTTGAGTTGTTCCACGCGGATGCCAATATGTTTTATATCTTGTAAGTCCCTTAAAAGAGGATCTAGCGCTTTGGCCAGTGTTGTTTCCAGGGATTTTTGCAAGAAGAAGCGAGAAATTGGAAGGGAATCTTGGAGTGATGGGCTGTCCGTCTCGCTGTCTGAGTCATCATCTCCAGTGTCCACTTGGGCTACTGGGAGAGAGGCTTTAGATGGTGTGCTCAGTTTTTGAGTAGAAGAGTTCGTTTTTCTTTTTTATGTATTTATCCATATCTCCACGCTGAACATTAGGGTTTTGGGAGTCACTGTTGTCTTTAGAAACAGCTTGGCCTATTTTCACCATGATAAAGTAGGTATTTCAGCAAAAATAGTTGAGTCTCATTGAAGGTATAGTGAAAGAATCACATTGCAGTGGTGTAGTAGGTTATTTATAATAGCTGATTGTGAGTGCCGGAGCAAACACTTTTTAAAAATTGGGCCAGAGTCCCTTTAATATAGATAGTGTGTCCCTTGTTGTTGTAGAAATAGACCCTTTCGTTGGTCCAGAAAAATTAGAGCATAACTCTTAGTGAGAACAGAGGGGAAGAAGAGGGGTGCAGTGGCAGGGGGGTGGGGTTATGTGGTCTGGTACCTTTAGTGAGAAAAAGCACAACAGCCTTCTCAAATGCGGTGTCCAGCCGATAGCTAGTTGTGAGAATGGCACCAACTGCCGATTTCTCCGCGCGACCGCAACTTCTGATCGGGTGCGACTCTGCTGTAGGCTGTGGCCCGGTATTAGGCGGGAGAACCCTTATCTCACCAGAGAGGTTGCAGGAATTTTATTCAGTTGGCTCCAATCCTGCAGAGTCTTGAAGGGGTGCCTGTGAAGCGCGGTAGTCTAGAGAAAGACCGGAGGCCACGCTTAGCGGGAAGGCCTCAGTCCACCAAGTTGCGAATTTCCTCCAGATGGAAAGATCGGAGGGTCGCAAAGGGTGTGTTGGGAGGCCCACTGGTTCTGTGAGTGATTTGGCAGGTTCTGGGCTGTGTTAATCCACCGATGGCCAAGGATTAAGCTTTGAGAGCTGGAGAGCTCAGCAAGACGTGTCTTGACAGATCAGCGGTAGGCCACGCCCCCCATGTTTTGTTAAATCTGTTATGATTATTTATATAAGTACTTATTGAGGAACCCATGTGGGATTTCTTTTATAAGATTATGACTGGTTTAAAGTCTAATGTCTAGTTTTTAAAAGTTCCTGGGTTTTAGGATGTTTCTTGATGGGACTTTTTTAGTTCGGACCTCTTGTTAGCCTAAGGTGCCTTCTACTTACTCCTGGATCTTCTTAGTATAGAATACTAAGTATAGGTGTCCCTCCCGGGGGGGTGTTTTATTCCTCTGCTCATCGGTCTCTCTATGGTGCTGTCATAGGTGAAGGGAAGAATGATAAGTATATTTACCGGTAATTAGATTTTTTCCCTCCCTGGCGCTTGTGGTTGATGACAATTGTTTCTGTCTTTGATAAAGAATTTTAAAAAAAATGGAAGAAAGAAGGTATATGAATTGCATTTGTACGGCTCCTACTGATCTATTTTGGAATCAACACTGAAAGAGGAAGTGGTTGTTCCCTTTTTAATTGCTCTGAGGCTTCCTGCCCAACTTCGGGGGGTGGATCCATTTTTCTCTATGGTGCTGTCTTGGGTTTTTGGAAAATCAAATGACTGATAGTCAGGCCCGGCGCTATAATAAGGCAGACCAAGCGGCTGCCTTAGGGCGCAGAGAAGGGGGGGGCGCCGGGACGTAAAAATGAATTATTATATATTTTTTTTCTTTTTAAATAAATCACTTGCGAAGTTGCACCGCCGCCCCCCCCCCCCCCCGCCCCAGCCTGCGTGTGTGCCGTGCCGCCCCGTCCCTCACGTCCCTCGGCAACACAGTCGGGGGGGGGGGGGGGATTGGGGGTGGAATCTTATTAGAAAGACCTGGGACAGAGAGAGTCTCTGTTGCGCCCCTCACAAAAGAGCAAGCTGCGCATGCGCAGAGTGCCGGTCTACAGCAGCAGCTACAGACGGACCTGCAGGCTGAGGAGCGGAAGCAGTTTAAACAGTGCAACATGAAGAGTAAGTTACCGTACTGTACTATTGTGTATTACTATTTGTGCATCCAATATACCAGGCTGTGCCCTCTAATGCACTCTGTCAGCTTACATATAAGGGATTTACATTAGTTCTCTTCTGTACATGGATGGACATGACTCATGTATGTAGCAGTTGCATCCCATGGGGATGACTTCTGAATTGTTATAAAGTCATTTACATGTATGTCCTATGAGCAAAGACTATAAAGTGTCCACCTGAAATTGTGCATGGCTATTTATTTTTTGCTTCCAGGTCTAGGTCAGTCAGCGTCAGCCACAGCTCCTGTTCTCCTCTATGTGGTCCTGGTATCTTCTCTCTGGGCTCCCAGCAAGTTTGAGGACCTCAGCCAATCACTGTGCAGTCCTATAATCCTCCATATATACACTATACAGTCCTATAACACCCCATATATACACTATACCCCCTAACACAGTGTTAGGGGGAGTTCAGGGGGGGACACCAAAATGTAGCTTCACTTGTGTTGCCAAAAATCCTTGCACCGGCCCTGCTGGTAGTTATAATTTTTTATCCATTCCTTAGGTGATTACTGGTGTGCTTTGTGTCATTATTATGTTGCATAAGCCAGTGTCTCTTCAGCTTGAGCTCATGGACACCTTCTCCTGTAAATTATTTTCACACACCTTAGAAACCATTGTTCCCTCGATGATCCCTAGGTGTCTGGGCCCTGAGGCAGCAAAATAGGCTCCTATCATGACACCCCTCCACCATGCTTCACAGTTGGGATGGGTGTTGGTGTGCAGTGTGCTTTATTCCTCCATTGTATAGTTAGTTGTGTTAGATAGAACACTCTGAATTCTTAGTGGAATGGACCCAACAAGGTGCTGGAACCTTTATTACAGATTCTGATTGATGACCTCACTCTGTCTGTTCCACTTCATCCTAAATAAGTCCCAAAAAATTAGATCTGGTTCCTATGTGGCCATTAGGCTATACAGACCTCATGGCATGTTATCTTGTTCCAGGTGGAGGACCGGTCACCACTCCTGATGTGTTCCCTTAAAATAATGATTCTGAACATCTTTTCATAAAACTATGTTACTTATTGGAGAAGAGGAATATTGCTCATGAAGAAATATAACGGCACCTGACGAGTTAGGAAACCCTAAAATATGTAGTGAATATTGTGTATGGGTGTTATTTATCACAGTGGGACTCATGTCCACTACTTGCTGGTTATTGTACAATTGTCTTGGCAACTTCACCACCCGGTGTGCAAGAGTGTCTCTTCATGCCCATCAGGTGGGACAGTAAGTTTGGAGGGAGACTATAAAGTGATGCCAAAGTTGCATTGATGGGCTGAATATATTGGTAGAGGATAGTCCTGGTTACCAGAAAAGCATCGAAACCTTATCAGATTTTTTAGTTGTATCAGGTCTGGGCTTATGTAATAAAAGTGATCACTGAGTGTAGAGAAGAGTCCTGGACACTATCACTGATACATGTTATAGAATGGAAACTATAAAGGAAAGATATCTTCCTGCATGGTCCACTTCTGGATATGGCTAAAAGAAAAGAAAACTATGGGGGTCATTTATCAAACTGGTGTAAAGTAGAACTGGCTTAGTTGCCCAAAGCAACCAATCAGATTCCTCCTTTCATTTTCCAGTTTGATAAATGACCCCTATGTGTGTTTGTAGAGTAATATGAATGGTATAAATTTGTCTTTTCACAAATATCCATTTTTAATCCTCACAGAAAATCTCAGTAGGAACTCTGAAGAAAACTTCATGTTATCACAGAATGATAAAGTAGAAGATGAAGATCTCATGCAGTGCTCGTCCCTAAAAAACCTCATTACCAGAAATGTGCATCCTGGACTTCATAATACAGATCTGTCACATTATCCGGCTAAGTGTGAGGAACCTTCTCCTGACCAATCACAGATTGGTGCCACAAGTACAGATCAGAAAGAGGAAACAAGTTTTCAGTGCTGGGAATGTGGAAAACAGTTTCCATACCGCTCAGGTCTTCTTATGCACAGAAGAATTCACATAGATTCGAAGCCATACTTCTGTTCAGAATGTGGGAAACGTTTCGCAGACAAACCAACACTTGTTGCCCATGAAAAAATTCACTCAAGTGAGAAGCCATATTCATGTTCAGAATGTGGGAAATGTTTTGCCACTCTATCAACTCTTGTTAGACATGAGATAACTCACACAGAAGAGAAACCATATTTATGTTTAGAATGTGGGAAAAGTTACACAGATAAATCACAACTTGTTAACCATGAGAGAGTTCACATAGGAGAGAAGCCGTATTCATGTTCATTATGTGGGAAACGTTTTAGATATAAATCACACCTTGATTATCATGAGACAAGTCACAAAGCAGAAAAGCCTAAAAATGCACGACTTGCTAAACATCAGAGAGTTCACGCAGGAAAGAGGCCGTATCCATGTTCTGAATGTGAGAAATGGTTTCCTAATAATGCAGAACTTTCTCAACATCTGAGAATTCACACAGGAGAGAGGCCGTATTCATGTTCAGAATGTGGGAAATGCTTTACAGTGAAATCAGGTCTTTCTACACATCAGAGAATTCACACAGGAGATAAGCCACACTCATGTGCTGAATGTGGAAAATGTTTTGATTTTAAATCAAACCTTGCTAAACATAAGAGAGTTCATACAGGAGAAAAGCCGTATTCATGTTCAGAATGTGGGAAATGTTTCCAACAAAAAGCACCTCTTGTTCTACATCAGAGAATTCATACAGGTGAGAAGCCATATTCATGTTTAGAATGTGATAAAAGTTATGTAAGTAAATCAGCTCTTGTTGTCCATGAGACAACTCACACAGGAAAGAAGCCATATTCATGTTTAGTATGCGGGAAAAGTTACACATATAAATCAGCTCTTATTGTACATGAGAGAAATCACACAGGAGAGAGGCCGTATTCATGTTCAGAATGTGGGAAATGTTTTACAAATAAATCAAGTCTCGTTACCCATAAGAGATTTCACACAGGAGAGAAGCCATATTCATGTTTAGAATGTGAGAAATGTTATGTAACTAAATCAGCTCTTGTTGTCCATGAGACAACTCACACAGGAAAGAAGCCATATTCATGTTTAGTATGTGGGAAAAGTTACACACATAAATCAAGTCTTATTGTACATGAGAGAATTCACACAGGAGAAAAGCCGTAATCATGTTCAGAATGTGGGAAATGTTTCTTAAAAAGGGGCAAATTGGGTTATACATTAGAAAAATCACAAAGGAGAGGGTAATTTGTCCAGAATGTGGGAAATATTATTCAAGTAAATTAAATCTTGCTGGACACACAGGAGAGAGACCGTATTCATCTTCAGAATTGAACATTTCTACAGCTAGTCGTATGCATCATCAGAAAAGTTACTGTAGAGAGGCCATTTTGATTTTCTTCATATCAAAAATGTTTTACCCAGAAATCAACGTTAGAAAAATTCACACCGAGAACATATTGTATTTTTATATGGAATGTGGGAAATGTAATAAAAGCAAGAAATATGTTGAACCCATATTGACAGTATGCAAACTTTTTTTTTTAAAGGGAACCTGTCACCATAAAAGTGCAGTGTAGTCGCAGGCGCCATGTTATAGAGCAGGAAGAGCTGAGCAGATTGTTTCCAACAAAATTATAAATCATTCAGTTACCCTTTTATTTCATTCATGTACATTCCTATCGGTGATTGACAGCAAATATGAAGAGAATTTAAACAACTGTGCGCGGTGGTATTTGTCCAGCAGATTCTTGCCAACTTGTGGTTGGACCTCCACTGGTCCCCATTATAGTTAATGGGGACCGGCGGGCATTCAGGCATTGTGTCCAGAAACGCAGGTTCTAGAGAGCTCCTGTAGGCTGTTCCCTTCTGAAACAGCCTGACGGGTCTCTGAACTCTGGTGTGAAATTAGCCTTATTCAAGTAGTAATTAAAGGTAATAGAATTAAAGGGGTTCTCTGGGATTTTAATATTGATGACCTATCCTCAGGATAAGTCATCAGATCAGCAGTGGTCGGACACCCCCACTAATCAGCTGGTTGAAGAGAAGGCCACGTTCGTCGACTTCTCAGCGGTGATCAGTGTAATTACAATCATCCATTGAAGTGAATGGGACGGCTTCTTGTAATTACACTGACCACCGCTGCAGAGTTAACGGTGAGCAGGTAAACAATGAAGGGAAGGCTGCGCTCGCACAGAGCCCGGACTTCTCTTCAACCAGCTGATCGGCGTTCCGTTAGATTTCCCTACCCTCGTCACTTCCGGCCGCGTGGTGATCGGATGGATGTTCTCAGACGGACACCGGCCGACACTGCGCATGCGCTGGGATCCTTACCAGCGGTTAGGCTAGGGAAAAATTATGGGCCAGTGCTTTTTTTCCTACCCTAACCACTGGTGAGGCTCCCAGCGCATGCGCAGTGTCGGCCAGTGTCCAGCTGAGAACATCCATCCGATCACCGCGCCTGCGCACTGGCCCGTAATTTTTCCCTACCCTAACCGCTGGTGAGGCTCCCGGCGCATTGTTGGTCGGTGTCTGTCCAGCTCACTCTGCTGTGAAATTTCCCTACCCTGTCGTTGTGCGCCTGCGCGGCACACCTCACGTCATGTCCGGTGCGGCCGGAAGTGACGAGGGTAGGGAAATCTCAGGGGGTAGGGAAATCTAACGGAACACCGAATGTTGGACTATCAATCTGATATTGATGACCTTTCCTGAAGATAGTTTGCAGAGAAAAATTAATTGGCTGGATTGTGATGGAGAAGCATAAAGTTTGGTAGTGGGGTATGCCATTCCCTCCTCCAGTCCAGTACATTACTTCCCCCAACCCGGCAATCTCAGGTGTATCTGCTGGGATCATTACTGGGGAATAATCAAGGCCTTAGTGTCAAGCATGGTGGACTTTTAACAGCCAGTAGTTTAGGGAAAATCATGAAGAAGCATCTGTCCATTAAGTTTTTAGTGCCCTAGTGCAGTAGATCCAGGACTTACACTAGAGAGTTGAAAAAAATTGAATTATTCTTGTCGTTAACCCCCCTCAAGACTTGGCGATTTTTTTAAAATTTTTAAATTTTTTTTATTTTTTTTTCCTACGTGGTAAAACTGACCTGTTCTCGTCATTCTCCAGGTCGATACGATTACAACAATATCACATATGTATAGTGTTTCTTTTTTTTTCTTTGCATCACCATAACCCCTGAAGTATGAGAGTCTGTCATTGTTGACAGCACCACAAGTAGGCAAACCCACAACAAATCTTAGTGTTGTTCCAAAGGACGACAAAACCCACCCTATGAGGTTTTCGCCAACTGCCATACATTATATCCTGTATTATATCACATACTGCCTGACAACCAGAATAAATCCCTGGATCAGCCTCCCTTCTCTGGAAATGTAGTGTCCGTAACCTGCAAATGTGTTTATAGTCAACAGACATCAAGGTCCCTTGAATCTCCCATCACCACCCATGGCAGAATCAAGACATTTGCATTTTTTTGTGACATAATCTTTGTTTTTACATTGTTTAATACAACATAAGTGAAAACAAGTATGTGACGGACTGAACCGTTACTGGGGCTGCTGGAGAGGCCTGAGGGCTAGCCTCCTTCCTATGGACTATGGACCCAGAACTTTGGAGACCCCTTCCCCCCCCATCCCTGGCTCATTATTCTACAAAGGGAAAAATGGTTAGTGTCTGCCTGTGAGTGATTACGTTATTCCATTGTGTTAATTAATTGTATCACATGTGTGTGTTTTATGCCTGTAACTGCATGTGATTGGTTTATGTAAAAACTGTCTCAGTCTTCCACAAGGTCCGCATGGGGAGTGTCCCTTGCTGGAAGACTTGCATAGAAGGCTGGCATGTAGCCTCATTAAATGTCCTGTTCTACCCTTCATGAAGTCTGGGCTCATGTTTGAGGGATTGGAGAACTACACTCTGGGGATTGCTATAATCATTATACTCTCCAGAGTATAATCCCTAGCTCTTGTAAGAGCTGTTCCTGTTCCTGCATTGCTCTCTGAAGGAAGAGAGGTGCACCCACTGGAAGCCTTGTCGTAGGTCCAGGGTGGGTAGAAGATGGTGAGATCCCAACCAAGCTACGGCGGTTCGTGGGGTCGGCAGTGCTTACGGTGTCAAGTGGAGTCCTTGGGAAGCACTAGGAGCATCCATCAACGGAGGTACCTA
This sequence comes from Bufo gargarizans, assembly GCF_014858855.1. Taxonomy (NCBI): domain Eukaryota; kingdom Metazoa; phylum Chordata; class Amphibia; order Anura; family Bufonidae; genus Bufo; species Bufo gargarizans. Next base: position 60,907,547 of record NC_058083.1, on the reverse strand, counting down.
GTCGGGGTGCCAGGAGATCGGTTACAAAGAACAATAGGTTATCTACACAAGACGGTGTTTCTTTGGCATCTTCTCAGTACAAATTATATATTATATATGCAGAGGGAATCCTGAACCTGACCTGACAGCTAGTAAATACAGCCAGGATTTAAATATAGCCCTCATTAAGGCGGAGTATTCAGCCCAGCACAAATGACTAAACATAACAACATTTAAACCCCCCGCCCCTTTCAGTCCTCTCTCAGTTCGAAACAATCGCATTCCCATCCATTATCTAATCCACTTGCAGTCTTCCCAGAGTGTTCACGATTTCCCCCCTTAGGTACCATTCAGAAATTAAGAAGGGCTTCATCAACTCCTTTAATTCAGCATCTGAGAACACCGCATTGACAAAGACCTCCCACCTCTCGAAAAATTTCTTAACATATTTTCCCTTATGTTTTGTTCTGCCTCAACTCTCTCCATATTAAAGTATATTTTAATGCGGCGGAAAACATCTGTTCCCTTACGTCCTACCAGCAGCACAGATGGGGTTAACTGCCCCCCGTGGACTGGTAGGACCGGCGGAATTTTTAATGAGCCCAAAGACCTAAACCAATAAAAGAACTCCAGCTCCCTTAAAGGGAGGGGTTCATCCCCCAGCCCACCGTGTTTTTTTCTGTCCTTTGGACAGGTGGACTGGCGAGTTTTCTCCCTGGTCTATTTATTTTAGACAGGGTGTTTTGGGACGTTAGCGTGACCTGAGAAGGTCTCCTTTAGTCCCCTATGGGGGATGCGCTTATTTTTTTGCGCCCCATTGCAGTGTGGTTTCACCTGCTCACAGTTCGTCCCTCCGTCTTCTCCCCTGCGATAGCCGGCAGCGCTCCATAGCTTGCCTGGGCGCCGCCATAACCGGAAGTGACGCGGACCTAAGCGCGACGTCACTTCCGGTTTCCCCGGCGTCTGCCGAACGGGGTTCGGCTGTTGTTTTTTCTTGCGCAGGGGGGAATAGGTGATGGGGGGACACTCTCACTTAGGCTTAGGCCTTTTTCTCCCCTTTTTAACAAGGGAAGGCTGTTTTGTATAGCTGTGTCAGGGGGAGGATTTAGCCCTGAGCTTCACCACTCCCCTGGGCGGAGCTATCCTATTTAAGCTCCCTGATTCCCTCAGTCGGTCTCTGGCTGCGCTGCTTTAACAAGCTAGCTCCAGAGTCTCCTGTCATTTGTGAGACATTGCCTTTAGACCGGTCTTTTTTGCTTTAACAGCTATCTTTGCTCTCTCCTCTGGTTCGTGCTAATCTGGAGGGTTTTTTCTTTATTTCCATTTTTTTATGATGTTAAAATTTCTCTCCTTTTATTTCCTTGTAGCTATGGCCTCTCCTGCAGAGCCCGATCAGCCACGGAAATTAGCCGCCAAGAGGAGACACCTGGCTTGCTATGATTGCAATACGCCTCTTGAGGACAGCTGCCCATTTTCCAGATGCAACAGCTGTCGTTCCGCCACTGCTACTGAGCCTTCAATGCAGGATATGTACCAGTGGGCTAAGACTTATGTCGACGACTCCATCAAGGGGGTCGTAAGTCTCCTTAACGAGAGACTACCCGTTCCCTCCCATATACCTATGGAGGTGCCCGCCCCCACCGATAGGCCTATGCCCCTTTCTGTGGGGTCATCTTCCTCGGATGAGGAAGAAGCGACTTCTGGCTTCTTTCCGCCGGAAAAGACCCAGAAGCTTCTAAGGTCCATCAGGTCGGGGGACCATGATGTTGACGTAGGGGAGTCTTCCGATCCCGCCTGCCGGACCCAGCGGGTCTTTAGGGCAGATGAGACCCTTCTCTCTGTGATGCGCACGGAGTGGAAAAAGCCAGAAAAAGGCCCAGTCCTTACCAGGAAGTTCAAACAAATGTTTCCTATGGCTATACCCTTAGTGGAATCATGGGGTTCCATTCCTAAGGTGGACATGGCGATTGCCAAGTTGTCCAGGCGCACTCTGGTCCCTGCAGATGATGGGTCTAGCCTGCAGGACCCCCTAGATAGGAGGGCAGAGTGCACCCTCAGAAGAGGTTACTCGGCGGCCGCAGCCTCGGCCTCGACTTCTATTGCTGCCACAGAGGTCTCCTCCTTCCTCAGAACCAAGCTGAACCAGATCCAGACGGATGTTGACCAGAGTGTCTCTCGGGATGATATCCTCGCTGCCTTTAAGTCCGTCAACCTAGCCATGGATTTTCTCTGTGACACAGCTCAACTCCAATTAAAGTTGGCGGCCAAGACTATGGCTTTAGTGTCTGCCGCCAGGAGACCTCTGTGGCTCAAACCGTGGAACGCGGATAACGCGTCCAAATACAACCTCTGTGGGCTCCCCTTTGAACCGAATCGTCTATTCGGATCTGAGCTAGACACCATTATGGAGGGTCTATCAGACAAAAAGGGGAAGAGCCTTCCCCAACAGCCCTTTCGAGGCAGGGGAAGACAAGCCCGCGGAGGCCGACCAGGACAGCAGGGACGTAAGGATTGGGGGGGGACCGCCTAGAAAGTTTTCTAGGCGTTCCCGCAAACCCACCAGGGAGGCAAAGCCCTCCTGACTATGGGCCTCTCAGAGGCTCTTGGATAAACCCTGCTATCCCTGCCGTTACGCCTCTGGATTTTCCCGTACCCCTCCCCCACCTTTCTGTGGGGGGGCGTCTTCTCCACTTCAGCCACGTATGGGCCCAGGAAATCCGGGACCCCTGGGTCCAAAATATAGTAGCCGTCGGCTATCTAATAGACCTTATTTCTCCCCCCCCAGGAAGATTCATTGCCACACGCAGTTTTTTGCCAACCAGGCAAAGGGTCTTGGAAGCCTATATCCAAGACTACCTTTCCAAGGGAGCCCTGGAGGAGGTACCGGCAGGGGAGAAGGGTCTAGGGATTTATTCTCCAGTTTTCCTGGTACCCAAAAAGACAGGAGATCTTCGGATGATTATAGATTTGAGATTTCTCAATCGTTTCATAAGGAGGACCAGGTTCCGCATGGAAACCATAAGGTCAGTCAGCCACCTCCTCAACCCTGGGGATGTGATGGCTACTCTGGACCTCAAAGATGCTTACCTCCACATCCCGATCCATCCTTCCTCCCGGAAGTTTCTCAGGATCGCGGTCCAGATATCAGGAGTGTGCAAACATTTCCAGTTTGCCGCCCTTCCCTTCGGAATCTCGTCTGCCCCCCTGATCTTCACCAAGGTGGTAGTATCGGTTGTGGCAGCATTGAGACTCCAAGGTCTGACCATTGTCCCTTACCTGGACGACTGGCTTCTTTTAGCCCCTTCAGTCCCGCTACTTTCCCACCATCTTCATGTCGCAATTTCTTTTCTGCTCCGCCTAGGCTGGATAGTCAACTGGTCGAAGTCGAACGTGAGCCCTTCGACTTCTATCCATTATCTGGGATTCATAATCGACTCTCTGCAGATGTCCCTCCAGTTGACACCGGAAAGAAGAATGCGGATTCAGGACCTAGCAAGGTTCCTTTATGTACCACGACGAGTCTCCATACGGACCCTCATGAAGATGGTGGGGCTCATGTCAGCGGCTGCGGATGCAGTCCCTTGGGCTTTATGGCACCTCCGACCTCTTCAATCGGAGGTCTTAAGCAAATGGAACGGCAGCCCCAAGGGGCTAGATTCCCTGTGCTCCCTATCCAACCAAACCCGGAATTCCCTCAGATGGTGGTTCCATCTACCAGAAGGGAAGTCTATGACCCAACCAGCTTGGCTCATATTGACCACGGACGCGTCCCTTGTAGGCTGGGGCGCTCATCTAGACGGGTCCCCAGTTCGGGGATCCTGGTCTCCTCAGGAGCGGCATCTTTCTTCAAACCTCCGCGAGATGCGTGCTATCCGGCTAGCCCTCCTTCACTTCGCCCCTCGGATTCGGGGCAAAGCAGTGAAAGTCCAGTCAGACAATATGACTGCCGTGCTTTATATAAACAAGCAGGGAGGCACAAGATCCATACCCCTTCTTTTAGAGATTGGGGTAATTCTTCGGTGGGCAGAGCTGAACCTATCCCATCTATCCGCCACTCACATCAGAGGCTCCCTCAATGTCATCGCGGACCGCCTAAGTCGTGGCCTACCGACCATGGAATGGTCATTACATCCTTAGATCTTCAAACAATTAGTCCTCAGGTGGGGGATGCCAGAGGTGGATCTCATGGCAACCAAGTTCAACGCCAAGGTACAGAGGTTCTGTTCCCTTTACAGGGAGGACAACCCCCTGGCGATAGATGCTCTGACAATACCGTGGAGGTTCAGGCTGGCGTACATCTTCCCTCCCTTTTCCATGATTCCGAGGGTATTGATGAAAATCCGTCAGGATCAGGCCTCGGTAATAGCCATCATACCGTTTTGGCCCAGGAGATCCTGGTTTACCCAGCTCATTCAGATGAGTCGGGGACAATATTGGAGACTCCCCCCCGGAGCAGACCCTGGTGTCGTGGGACACTCATCTCTGCCCAGATCTGCACAGATTCAACCTGACAGCCTGGAGGTTGACCAGTCCCTTCCCAGAGTAGAAGGGCTCTCTGAGTCGGTCCTGAGAACATTATCGCATTCCAGAGCAGAGTCTACCAGATTGGCCTACTCCCGGATTATGAGGATCTTCACCTCTTGGTGTAGCTCCAATCAAGTGGCGTTTGCAGATCCGCCCCTCGCAGCGATCCTACAGTTCCTTCAGGATGGGATAGACAGAGGTCTCTCCCCTTCTACCCTGAAGGTCCAAGTATTTGCCATCTCGGCCTGTCTTAACAGACCATATTCTCGGGACCCGCTCATCAAGCGCTTCCTTAAAGGAGCGGAAAGATTGAAGCCTACAATACTGAGACCCGTTCCTCAATGGGATTTGTCAGTTGTTCTTAGGGGGCTAGCATCTCCCCCCTTTGAACCCTTGGAGGAGGCAAGTTTTAAACTCTTAACACTTAAGATGGTTTTTCTTCTGGCCATAACTTCGGCCAAAAGAGTTTCGGAGCTTCAAGCTTTCTCCGCGTTATACCCTTATACCATGTTTTTACAAGATAGGGTCCTTTTGAAATTTCTACCTTACTTTAGACCTAAGGTTTCTACCTTTCAAAATATTAATCAGGTAGTCTCTCTTCCTGTATTACTCTCTGCCTCCTCCCCAGATGCTCCTGTCCGACATCCACTGGACATAGCTAGATGCCTTCAGATCTATGTGGATAGATCCAAAGAGTTCAGGATGGATGAAAATCTCTTTATCCTGTTTGCCGGTAAGTCAAAAGGCCGTAAAGCGTCTAAGACGACCATTAGTCGCTGGGTTAAGGAAGCCATTAGGGAAGCCTTCATTTCCCAAGCCTTAGATCCTCCGGAGTTTGTGAGGGCCCATTCTACAAGGGCCGTAGCTACCTCTGTGGCGGAAAGAAATCTTCTCCCCCTAGAGTTGATCTGCAAGGCAGCTTCCTGGAGCTCGGAGTCTACCTTCATCTCCCATTATAGGATCGATGCTAGGATATCTGAGTTCTCGGCCTTTGGGCAGACAGTCCTTACTTCTGCCGAGCATGAGGACCCTCCCTAGGGGATTCTTCTTGCTATCTCCCCATCTGTGCTGCTGGTAGGACGTAAGGGAATCGTTAATTTCTAACGATAATTTGTTTTCCCTTAGTCCTAACAGCAGCACACAAATTTCCCGCCCTAAAGTACTTTTTTTCTTGTGACATACACGGTGGGCTGGGGGATGAACCCCTCCCTTTAAGGGAGCTGGAGTTCTTTTATTGGTTTAGGTCTTTGGGCTCATTAAAAATTCCGCCGGTCCTACCAGTCCACGGGGGGCAGTTAACCCCATCTGTGCTGCTGTTAGGACTAAGGGAAAACAAATTATCGTTAGAAATTAACGATTGCTGATGGGACATGGGTCTGTAGTCAGTCTCTAAAGAGGCATCTTTTTGCTGCTAGAAGTGAAATGTGTAGCATTGGGGGTAGAGATGGCCTTGCGGTTCGCCTGGCAGTCGTTTTGCAGTGAACTTTACTCGTTCGCCGAACATGCGAACATATGGCGATGTCCGCCGGCACCATATTCTTTTGCATTGTGCCGAACTTTGACCCATGACACATCCATCAGGTGGAACAGGACAGCCAATTGAGACGTTTCAGCACATGGACACACACCCTACCTTATAAATAAACCCGATCTGGCCGCCATTTTATATTCAGTCTTTTGCCAGTGTAGGGAGAGGTTGCTGTGTGGAGCAGGGACAGGCTGTTAGGGACACCAAACGCTAGCTAATAGGGCCACAAAAGTCCCTTTAGGGACTGCTATAGGTGTTCTATCGATAGGTGTGACATACTAAGGGGTGTGATATACTTATAATATACTTTCTAACGTAGAAAGTATATTATAGTGCATTTGTATTCTGCAGCATTTGTGTGCGGTTCTGCTGAGATACCGCAGCTATACAGAAGGGACAAACACTATTGGAACAACTAATTGCAACTGGTGTGATATACCAGTTGCCCCCCAAAAAAACGGATTGAGGCAGGAGTGTGATATACCAGTTGCCCCCCAAAAAAACGGATTGAGGCAGGAGTGTGATATACCAGTTGCCCCCCAAAAAAACGGATTGAGGCAGGGGTGTGATATACCTATAATATACTTTCCATATAGTGCATTTATATTGTGCAGCATTTGTGTGGGATTCTGCTGAGATACCGCAGGGATACAGAGGGACAAGCGCCATTGGAACAACTAATTGCACATAGTGTGATACCAGTTGCCCCCCAAAAAAATGGATTGAGGCAGGGGTGTGATATACCTATAATATACTTTCTATATAGTGCATTTGTATTGTGCAGCATTTCTGTGCGGTTCTGCTGAGATACCGCAGCTATACAGAGGGACAAACGCAATTGGAATAACTAATTGCAACTGGTACCTGTTGCCCCAAAATAAACTGATTAAGGGGTTTGATATACCTGCTCCCAGCAAATACTCATTGGGGGGTTCTGTATACCTGATTCTACAAATACTGCTCTTCTATAGGGACTACAGGGTCATTTTGAAAATGACAGGCAGAGGAAGAGGCAGGCCATTCTGCAGGGGTGGTAGGGGTCGGGCAGGTGCACCAGGCCAGACCCAAAGTGGAAAGTTGGAGAAGGTGCATGCGATTACGTCAAATGACGCACCAGAGTTGGTTGAGTGGCTCACTCAGCCTTCCACTTCTGCACCCTCTTCATCAGCACCCACCTCACTCTCTGCTGTGTGCACCCCCAAAAGACACCACCACCACCATAGCCCCTCCACTCGAGTCTGACGACAGTACCCAGATCAGCCCAAGGAGGGTGGTCCCCGCTGTTGCTGCCTAAACCGAGATCTCTAATGTCAGTGGTGGTCAGGGGACTATGATGACATATCGATGGATGTCACGTGGGTGCCCACAAGAGAGGAAGAGGAGGGGAGTTCAGAGGGAGAGACGGAGCAGCAGATAGGAGGAGAAGCGGGCAGAACTCGCAGTGCACAGGAGGCAAAAAGCAGACTGCAAATGTATCTGGAGCGAGCCATCCACCATGCATGGTCACATCTGGCGCTCCTAGGACGTCGGCAAATGGCTCCGCAGTGTGGGCTTTTTTTTTAACATGTCAGCTGCTGACAATAGTGTTGCCATCTGCAGCCTGTGCTGTCAACGCATAAGCGGTAGGCCCAACACTCACCTAGGGACGATCGCCTTAAGAAGGCATCTGGCCTCCTATCACCGAGCCCAGCGGGAGCAACACCGTCAGAACCCACAAAGCCACACTCCCGGCGCTCCACATCCTGCCTCTTCTCCTTCTCCTCTCTCCTCCCATTTGTCCTCCACTTCACTGTGCCGTCTTCACGTTCATCTGCCAAAAGGCAGGCTTCCATGGCCCAAATGTTCGAACGTAAAAAGTTGATGACACCGGATAACTGTCACGGCTGAGGATGGGGAAAACCCTCAGCCGTGCGATGCCAGAAGATGTTAGTGGCTGCTCGGCCAGGACGACAGAATTAGGGAGCAGGTCACCTCCTATCGGGTCCCTAATCTGACCCTGACTCCTAACCATATGAGCCAACCCTGATGGTGGGAGGGCTCATACATCGGAACCTATAATCCCAGCTAGCCCTCAGGATTGCCCTGGAACAAGGAGCAGGGTAAGACTACCTGTTCCTCCAAGATACGGACGAACAGGAGTCTCACTGGCCAAGCTATAAAGAAAGGGTAAAAGAGATTAAAAAAAACACCGCTCAGGAGGGACATGCTTGATAACTTATTTTATACTAAGAAGACCCAGAAGGAAGCATAGGGAACCCAAAGGCTAACAAGAGGTCTGAACTAAAAAAGTGGTTTCCTGTCCTCCAGACAGAGGAGCCTGGAGCATGCAGCCTCCAGGGCTGTAATACAAGGAACACCTTATGAAGGATTGAACTTAGGTTATACAACGAATATTTGTGTTATGTGGTTGGTAAGATTCTGTTGGTGCCTTTAGCATGATTGATACGTGTGAAACTTTGATACGAAATGGTCAGGGCCTAGTTGTCTGCTTCATGGCTTCAGGGCTGGGTGGACTGCCTCAGGGCTTTAGGACCTGTTGACGGCCTCATGGCTTCAGGGCCTGGTTGACGGCCTCATGGCTTCAGGGCCTGGTTGACGGCCTCATGGCTTCAGGGCCTGGTTGACGCCCTCATGGCTTCCGGGCCTGTTTGACGGCCTCATGGCTTCAGGGCCTGGTTGACGGCCTCATGGCTTCAGGGCCTGGTTGACGCCCTCATGGCTTCAGGGCCTGTTTGACGGCCTCATGGCTTCAGGGCCTGGTTGACGGCCTCATGGCTTCAGGGCCTGGTTGACGGCCTCATGGCTTCAGGGCCTTGTTGACAGCCTCATGGCTTCAGGGCCTGGTTGACTGCCTCAGGGCTTCAGGGCCTGGTTGTCTGCCTCTTGGCTTTAGGGCCTGGTTTTCTGCCTCTTGGCCTTAGGACACGGGTGGCTGCATATTGGCTTCAGGGACTGGATGACTCACTTCAGGCCTTTACGGCTGGATGCCTTTGATCTTATGTTGGTTTCATTGAATTCTGATGCCTGTCTGAACACCTGTGCGTCTATGCCTGTCTGGATGAACAGTTTTGCATCTGTGCCTGCTTGGTTGAACGCCTGGTTAGCTGTCCACCTGAGCATCTATGCTTGCTTGGCTGAATGTCTTGCATCTATACCTGCTTCGTTGAACGCCTTTGAGTCCGTGCCTGGTCGGCCGACTGCCTTTGAGTCTCTGCCTGTTTGGCTGGCTGGCTACCTTTCCTGGCTGACTGCCTTTGAGTATATGCCTGGATGGCTGGGCGTATACTTTGGGTTCATGCCTAAAAATGATGGCTGCCTGTGAGCCTGGGCCTTTCTGGATGACTGCCTTGAGCCTGTGGTATTAAAAAAAGAAAAAACTGTCAGTCTTTGTGGCAGGGTGACTAATTTCATGGCCTTGTGTACCTATGGAGCTGATTGCTTCTATGTTCTGCTTGCCTGGGATGACTGCTTCTGCAGCTTTGCATTGTAGCTGTCTGCTTCTGGGCTTATCTAGTGCAGCTGTGTTTATTCGGCTGCTTACTTTGCAGGGCAGGCTGTTCCTGCGGGTGTGTCTGCATGGCTGATGGCTCTTGTAACAGTAGCTGGATGACGGTACTTGGCTTTGAGTGGGTGTCTATGTGACCATCTGTGTCTGAGGTGCAACCATATCTTGTAGCGGTCTACCTTGATGGCTATGCCTGTATGGGGATCTGGTTCTGTGGCTATGCTTGAATGCCAATTTGTAGTTTAATAATTTACAATAAGCATAGCACACCAACAAAGCCCTATAAGTCTCTTAATTGTGAGTGAAGATATGGGCTGGACCATGTTATTTGGACGGTCTACAGGACATATGGCGTACCAACAAAGCCCTATATGGCTCTTAGATGGGAGTAAGAAGATGGGGTGGTCCATTTAGTCTGGGTGGCCTACGTGAGTTATGGCTCACCAGTAAAACCCTATAAATACTTACCACTAATCTAAAATTTCCAAGGGAGTCCCTGGAGGGTCGGCGGTTGTCTGCTGGGGTCCTTCGTGCGGTAGTTTCCGGCAGTGGGGACCCTGGGAGGTCTGAGGGGTCCAGCAGATCCATAAGCTCCTCCAGAAAAGGGATAGATGCCATGGTAGGGTTCCATCATGGATGCCAGATTGCGAGGAAATTTGGAGATTTTGGCGTCTGAAGTTCTTCTGGTAAACATAACAAAGGGCCTCCAGTGGATCTTGGATCAAAACATCTGTCTCGCAATATAATCTGCACCAAAAGAATCTATGTTCAGGAATCATCTTCAGTTTGATCATTCTGTGGCAAGTTAAGTACTTCTCTAAAGATGTTTTGTTAAATCTGTTATGATTAATTTTAATCCATATAAGATTTCTTTTATAAGATTATGCTGGGTTTAAAGTATAATGTCTAGGATTGAAATTCCTAGGTTTTACAATGTTTATTGATCCCACTCTTTTTAGTTGGGACCTCTTGTTAGTCTTTGTTTTCCCTATGCTTCCTTCTGGGTCTTCTTAGTACAGAATAATTTTTCAAGCATGTCCCCTCCTCTGGTATTCGGTCTCTCTATGGTGCTGTCATGGGTGAATGGAAAAATGATAATTACACTTACCGGTAAATGGATTTTCCAGAACCGATGACAGCACCCCTCTAATTCCATCCCTGGTGCTTTGATTATGGTTAATGTGAATTGTTTCTGTCTTACAAGTAAAAATAAAAATAAGAAGAAGAAAGGAAGAATGAAGTTATAGGAATTCTATTTTGTACGGCTCCTACTGATCTACACTGAGGGAGGAAGAGGGTGTTCCCTTTTTGATTGCTCTGGGGCTTCCTGTACAATTGTGGGGGCGGATCTATCTCTCATGGGTTCTGGAAAATCCAATTACCGGGAAGTGTAATTATCATTTTCCTGCATCTGCCCCTACATGTGCAATAGCACTTTTAACAGAGATGGGAGCACAGCTGTGAGGAAAGCGTATCGGGCGTGCCAGGACACTGCAGCTCCGGGTGTGAACACCAGTAACCAGGCATGGCCACTACTCTATAGACACATTCAGAGTCTGCCTCCGCTCATAGTGCTATTTACCACGTGGGGGCAGATTCAGGGAACAGAGGATCAGTCAGAAATTCACTCAGCACATACTGATGAACTATCCAGAAGATTGGCCTATCAGCGTGCCCCTTGGAGGAATCATGCTCCACGAGAGAGAGAGGGATCATGCGTTCTGGACTATGACTGATAATGCTGTGCCTCTGCCTAACCTTTCTGTAACAGAATCATACTGACAGCTTTATGTCCCTAGGATTCCGTTATAGAAAGGTCACAACGAGGCACGCAGCATTATCAATCATAGTCCATAGGTCTCTCACATGGAACGTGATTCCTGAAAGGGATTTTCTCGTGTGAAAGAGCCCTAAAACTAGGAGAATGGAAAACCCTGAATGTAATAACAACCAATCACACGGCGGGAAGGAACGTCTGGGGAGGTGGAAGTGCTTGTTATGGGCAAGAAGTGTGTAAGAATTGTGTAAAGCCCCCGTGTGCCGTACAGAATAATGACCGTCAGCCCACCCTGCACTCAAGTACTGCGCTCCCCAACATTGGCACTAGAAAAACACCCCAAATATTGTTTTTCACAACAAAATATGTCAAACGCAATGTAAATGAAAATTTTCACGCAAGTGTGGGTGCGATGCGTTTTTCACTGATGGTTGCTAAGAGATGTTGTTTGTAAACATTCAGTTTTTTATCACACGCGTGAAAAACGCATCAAAACGCATTGCACCCGCGCGGAAAAAACTGAACAACTAAACGCAACCGCAGACAAAACTGACTGAACTTGCTTGCAAAATAGCGAGTTTCACTGAACGCACTCTGAACGCATCCGGCCCCAATCCGCAATGCCCGTGTGAAACCAGCCTTAGAAGTACTTCAGATGCCAAAATCTGCAATTTTCCTCTCAATCTGGCAACCATGATGGAACATTACTGTGGCATCCATCCTTCAGGAGGTGCCCATGGATCTTCTGCAAGAGATCTAAAGAGCCCCTTGGACCCTTCAGACCTCCTAGGGTCCACACCGCTAGAACTACTGCACAAAGGACCCCAGCAAACAACCGCCAACGCTACAGGGACTCAATGGGACTTCCAGATCAGCAGCAAGTATTTATAGGGTTTTGCTGGTGTGCCATACCTCATGTAGGCCAATCAGACTATATAGTTCAGCCCATCTTCTTACTCCTAACCAGGAGCCTTATAGGGCTTTGTTTTTGCGCCATATCTCCTTCAGGACATCCAACAATATAGTCCAGTTCATAATTTTACTCCCAACCAGGAGGCTTATAAGGGCTTTGCTGGTATGCCATACTTGCTGTGGGCAACATGTCTCAGCCGGTCTGGATTCTCTGACTGTAACCGCACAGGTATCGCAGCAACCAGCAGCTCTTGGGGCTCTTTCACACAAGCGGATTCCATGCATGGAATCCACCGCGTGAAAGAGAGCCAAGCCCCGTTCCGGACAGCAGAGACAAAGAGCATTAACATGACTGATAATGCTCCGTGCCTCTCTGTGATCTCTTTACTACGAAATCACGGTGACAACTTTATCTCACTGTGATTTTGTAGTAAAAAGATCACAGAGAGGCATGGAGCATTATTAATCATGTTAATGCTCCGTGTCTCTGCTGTCCGGAATGGGGCTTGGCACTCTTTCACGCAGCATATTACCCGCACGGAATCCGCTCGTGTGAAAGAGTCCTTACTCTGCCAGCCATCTCTGGCAGAGGAACCAGTCTCATATTGCCTCCTTCTTCTCTATGTTAGGATGGTGATTTTGCCGTAGTTTTTTAAATCTATGTACTAAGTACTTTGAGTTATTGCTGCTAAAGTAGCCTTTATTATTTCTCATTTGGGTGGAGAGGCCCTGGCACTGGTAAATCCCATATGGAAGAGGAATGGTGCTACCACTAGTAACCTGCAGCTTTTTCTGGACTCATTAAAATTTTTTTTTAAATAATCTGCGAGTGCTTCTGCGTCCTCCGCTCTACTTTGTCTCTGCCAAGGCTCCCGTACTGTTGGCCAATATGTGATCCAGTTCCAAACCCTGGCCCTGGAACTGGCCTGGAATGATAAAGCATTAGTCACAGCCTTTGGGGAGAGGCTCTAAATACAAATTAAAAAGTGAGGTTGGGGGGGGCTGGGTGTGTCCGGATGCCATCTGCAATGGCTGCTTGATTGCGCAGCTCCTGCCTGCACCACAGCAAACTGGCCAGCGACTTAGATCCTCCTAGCTCCATGGGGAAGAAAACCACCTCCCGCAGACCCTTTTCTCCCCCGCAATCTATCTCACCATCCAGGACCCTTGAGGAGTGTTGGACACGGACCCCAAGGCCTGCCGTTCTGGCGAGGCGCTCCTCTCAGCCTGTGGCCCCTCGCAATTGTTCCCTCCCGCAAACCCATCACAGAGCACGTACGGGCCTCAGGGTATTCCACCTGCAAGGAGAGATTCTCTCCTCTGACGGAAACCTGCAGACCCCAGGCCTCAATCCCCCACCGCCAACACACAGCTCTCTCTGGCAGCAGGAGAGTTCAGCTCAGAAACCCAGCGGGAAACAGCAGCGCGCTGGGGTGGGCCCCGTCCTCCTTTCATCCTCACATGATCCCATCCAGCCACCTCGGTAGATCATTAGTCACTCAGACAACCCAGAGTGTACAGGGAGTGCAGAATTATTAGGCAAGTTGTATTTTTGAGGATTAATTTTATTATTAAACAACAACCATGTTCTCAATGAACCCAAAAAACTCATTAATATCAAAGCTGAATATTTTTGGAAGTAGTTTTTAGTTTATTAGGCAACTTAACAAAAAACAAATATATACCCATTTCAATTATTTATTTTTACCAGTGAAACCAATATAACATCTCAACATTCACAAATATACATTTCTGACATTCAAAAACAAAACAAAAACAAATCAGTGACCAATATAGCCACCTTTCTTTGCAAGGACACTCAGAAGCCGCCATCCATGGATTCTGTCAGTGTTTTGATCTGTTCACCATCAACATTGCGTGCAGCAGCAACCACAGCCTCCCAGACACTGTTCAGAGAGGTGTACTGTTTTCCCTCCTTGTAAATCTCACATTTGATGATGGACCACAGGTTCTCAATGGGGTTCAGATCAGGTGAACAAGGAGGCCATGTCATTAGATTTTCTTCTTTTATACCCTTTCTTGCCAGCCACGCTGTGGAGTACTTGGACGCGTGTGATGGAGCATTGTCCTGCATGAAAATCATGTTTTTCTTGAAGGATGCAGACTTCTTCCTGTACCACTGCTTGAAGAAGGTGTCTTCCAGAAACTAGCAGTAGGACTGGGAGTTGAGCTTGACTCCATCCTCAACCCAAAAAGGCCCCACAAGCTCATCTTTGATGATACCAGCCCAAACCAGTACTCCACCTCCACCTTGCTGGCGTCTGAGTCAGACTGGAGCTCTCTGCCCTTTACCAATCCAGCCATCTGGCCCATCAAGACTCACTCTCATTTCATCAGTCCATAAACCCTTAGAAAAATCAGTCTTGAGATATTTCTTGGCCCAGTCTTGACGTTTCAGCTTGTGTGTCTTGTTCAGTGGTGGTCGTCTTTCAGCCTTTCTTACCTTGGCCATGTCTCTGAGTATTGCACACCTTGTGCTTTTGGGCACTCCAGTGATGTTGCAGCTCTGAAATATGGCCAAACTGGTGGCAAGTGGCATCTTGGCAGCTGCACGCTTGACTTTTCTCAGTTCATGGGCAGTTATTTTGCGCCTTGGTTTTTCCACACGCTTCTTGCGACCCTGTTGACTATTTTGAATGAAACGCTTGATTGTTCGATGATCACGCTTCAGAAGCTTTGCAATTTTAAGAGTGCTGCATCCCTCTGCAAGATATCTCACTATTTTTGACTTTTCTGAGCCTGTCAAGTCCTTCTTTTGACCCATTTTGCCAAAGGAAAGGAAGTTGCCTAATAATTATGCACACCTGATATAGGGTGTTGATGTCATTAGACCACACCCCTTCTCATTACAGAGATGCACATCACCTAATATGCTTAATTGGTAGTAGGCTTTCGAGCCTATACAGCTTGGAGTAAGACAACATGCATAAAGAGGATGATGTGGTCAAAATACTCATTTGCCTAATAATTCTGCACTCCCTGTATACCCTCTATTTTGGCAGAGGATGGCTGCAGTCTCCCTCTCCCTGCAGACACCTGGACTAGTTCACCGATTTCCCCTCCTTTGGCTGCCATGTCTACCCCCTGGCCGTGTCTGATCCTCCACAATTATGGGAAGCATACCTCAGCCAATTCCCTACCAAAGTGGACTTTCGGATGCTTGTATCTGAAATTAAAGGAGCCTGCAGGGCTGAAATTGCTGCTGTCCGCTCTGATATTAAACACATTGTAGACCGGATGGACTCATTGGAAAATGCCCACGACGACACTAGACAATACGTTTCTACCCTCCATTCGGTCATATCTCAAATCATGGTTCTCAGGAATATGGGCCGTCATATAGAGGAGTGGGACAATAGGGGTCGCAGAAATAACAGAGTCCGAGGCCTTCTGGAGGCAACGGGAGATGAAAACCTTTTTGTCACCCTGGCGGCCGTCTTCAACATGATCCTTGGGGAACCGCCTACGCATAAAATTAAGCTGAACAGAGCCCATAGGGCCCTTAAGTCTAGGGGTACCATCGCCCGCCCCACGACTATATACTCAAGGAAGCCATCATGGCGAAAGCCCGAACCTTATGCAATTTTGAGTTTGATGGGGCTTCAGTGCAGCTCTTCCCTGACCCTTCATGGATCACTTTACAAAAATGAAGACACCTTCAGCCTCTCCTGACATTGCTACATTACCGCCATATTGCCTACAGATGAGGCTTTCCATTTGCCCTATCAGTGCTCCACCAGGGCAAACTGGTGACTCTCCATTCTTTTTCCAATCTACAACCCTTCTGTGAAACCTGTTCCTGCTATGTCAGACTGGGAGGTTGATCCTCCTATGCCACCACTGCCCCGGGTGTGGACCGAGTACAGGATCATCTTCATCCCTACGGATCTCCTCATCTCCTGGGCACCGTCTACCTGATTAAACTCTTCTACAATCTGTACTTGGAGAAGTATTCTGCTCTGGCGCTACCACTCTCCCATGAATCCTATTTGGCAGCTATTGCGAGCGCCTTGTCTACTATTGTTTTGTTTTTCTTGCTAATTAGCCAGTTATCCCATTGCTACCTTTCATGTCTTTATATTATTCGAGCGGGCTAGGCTGAGTACAAGCCAGCCCCTATAGGTTTTCTTGTTTTTTTCCTGCTCTTCCTGTAGCCTTTTTTGGCATCTTCTGACACCGTGACCCCAACGGAGGCTCTACTTGTTGCCTCTAACAGGGATGCATATCCCTGGGAATTATATTGCCTGTGTTAGTTTTATGTCTGTTTCTTGTCTTGTTCTGTGCTGTCTACATCCCTTTTGTTTCCATTTATCTCTTTAGCCTATATGTACCATTAGAACACTGCCCTTCCGGGCTCTGACCTCATAACAGACAGGAACTCACCCAGCTGGAAGACAATGCGGTCATCAGATGGTGGGGAGATGGGACATTATTTTGCATCTATTGGTGAGCTGTATTTCTTTGGAGGTCTGGAACACTGTGTGCATCAATTTATTAACTGTAGAACGACGTACGTAGTCTATGTATTAATTTGTGTATGTGGATCCTTTTATATAGGAAAAACCAAGAGATCCTTAATGGAGCGGGTACGAGAACATCGTAACTCAATTAAAACAGGCAAGGGACGTACTCGTCTTATTGAGCATGTACAGTGCCAACATGGGGGAGACACAAGTGTCTTGCGATTTGCGGGCCTAGAACATGTCCCTCCACCAATTCAGGGAGGTGATAGACACCGTACCTTGCTCCAGAAAGAAGCTCTGTATATTATTAAGACTGATGCCACAGGTTGTTTAGGCTTGGACGAACGCAATGATTTGGCAGCATTCATTGAATAGGACGCTATGTAAATATGATTCTCTTATGAATACACTTTAGATGATCTTTAGTCACTGTATATATATTTATACGTTTTTGAATTTATATATTATTGCATTAACTTTTGCATCCCTTTCATGTATATTTATGTACCCTTCCATGTGTTTAGATACTATTCGCAGACTATGTGTCACTTTTTGTAACTATTGTTTCATCTGTGTCAGTATTGTTTTTAAACTGAAACATGCACTAATGTATCGATGCACCTGTGTTTCAGGTGTGTGCAGGTGGTGCAGCGTCGAGGGTGATTGAGTGATGGGTCAGCTGACCCCTCCCCCTATTGACGCTATAAACCAGCACACACTTGATTCCCAGAGTGGATCAAACAGCCGGAGGAAGCGGTCATACCGCGAAACGGCCGTCGCTGTGGATTGATACTCCATGTGAGTCTGCCCCCGCTATATGCCCTACAATAAAGAAGCGTGAACACGAATGGTGAGTGCGGCTTATCTTTGCATCTTGTTTTCTACTTCATTCCGTTTAAGCCTTGCACCCCGATTTCTTGGATGGTCGGATTAGGCCAGGATTGTGTTCCTTAAATTCCCAGGTGGGAGGACAGTGCCCTCAGTACCTCTTGTTATGTGTGTTAGTTTTAGGTCTGTTTCTTGTCTTGTTCTGTGCTGTCTACATCCCTTTTGTTTCCATTTATCTCTTTAGCCTATATGTACCGTTAGAACACTGCCCTTCCGGGCTCTGACCTCATAACAGACAGGAACTCACCCAGCTGGTCATCAGATGGTGGGGAGATGGGACATTATTTTGCATCTATTGGTGAGCTGTATTTCTCCTTTATGCTATCCTTCTCCATTACAATATTGTGCAATGTGTAACCCTGAATGTTACTGAACTCCAATGCCAAGAGACTTTTGCTTTTGCTTGCGGCTCACCAACACCCTACTGCATACTCAGCTACCCATTCCTGTCGGAAGGCCAGAGTGGCGATACTAATATCAGCCCATTGTCCCATCAAGATAGAATCTTCAGTACCAGACCCTCAGAGGCGCTACATTATCTTGAGTGGTAGCCTTTCTGGTCAACCAATTACACTCTGCAACACCTCTCACATCCATTTTATGAATAAAGTACTCAGCAAGGTCTTTAGGGGTTCTGATTCATTAGTACTGTTAGGGGGAGACTTTAACATTACTTTTTATAATTCTATGGACAGATTGACGTTACCTGGTAGATCTCCCTATCCGACACAGCAGCAACTCTCTAGGGACTTTCGCAGGCTGATTAGATAATTTATGATTTTTGCCAAATTAACCACTCTACCGATAGGTCCTTTTCATTTTATTCCGCTCCTCACAGCACACATACCAGACTTAACTATTGTTTTGAAGCCCTTTCCACCCTGTGAGTATTGAAGGGGGCTGTTTTGGGACCGCTCACTTGGTCTGATCATGCCTCAGTGGCGGTCCTACTGGATGCTGGTTTGGTATACACTTGCCAATGTCATTGGCATCTTAATGATACCCTCCTTAAGCGACCGTTACTCCGGGGTGAACTGTGTACCCACCTAAAATCCTATTTGAAGCTCAACAGGGCATCGGTTAACGATGTCCGCTGCCTTTGGGAAGAGCATAAAGCTGTAATGCGGGGCCATTGCATTGCCCTGGGCACTAGGCTAAAGAGGGATTTGGCAGCCACTGCTCAGTCTCTGAGATCGCGCCTACATCGTCTAGAAGCGAAGATGAGTGCTCATCTCACACACTGTACCCTTAAAAGTATAGTTGTTCTGCCTCCAGCAGGAGAGAGATTCATTTCAGTTCATGTCTATTTCATTTCTTATTCATTGTGCTGCAATTTCTGTATTCCTGTAGTTATTAGTTAGGTAACCATCTAGCGGTGGTAAAAATGCATTGCACCTTGTTTTCTTGTTAAGAAAGATTATTGCTTTGTTGGGAGGTGCTAGGCATTGTGGGTAGTGCAAGGCATTCTGGGAAAGAGAACCCAGTCTCCAGTCCACAAACAGACTACAGGACATCAGCAGAGCTGTTCCATGCAGTTCTCCTTCGTAAACTCCACCATCTTTGTGCAAGTATATCTGGTGAGTGACATCTACCTTTGTTTCAGTAACAGTATGTTATGCAGAGCTGTTCAAGTAGTTGTAGTGTCACTCAGGGAGTTATTTCTGTTAGCTAGCCATGCATTCTATGTATAGGCAGCCATTTTGGGCATAGAAGTGAGAGTGCAGCCCCCAGCAAGTGCAGCATGCTCCATACCACACTGAAGTCCGTTCCCACCTAGACTGAGTCTGCACAGAGACATCAAGCAGACAGCAAAAGGCACACAATGTCCACTAGCCAGACATCATCATACAGGACCAGGTCACGAGCAAGCTGCCCTAGCAAATCCTCAATAAAAGAAAAGGCTGCTCTCGCCCGTGCAGAAGCTGAGGCTGCAAAAGTAAGGTCTTCCTTTGCTGCACAAGAGATGCAACTAAAGAAAGAGAGAGCGTCAAGGGAAAAAGAGAGAGCATTACTGGAAGAAGAGACAACACGCTTGCAAGCGTCAAAGGAAAAAGAGAGAGCACACCTGCAAGCAGCACTGGAAGAAGAGACAGCATGTTTGCAAGCATCACTGGAAAAACTCGCCACAGAGTAAGAAGCAGCAGCCGCAGTAGCCAAAGCAGAGAATCTGAGAAACGCAGCCAAGTACTTGGTCGAGACCTAGATGAACAAGATCCAGCACAGCGCATCTCAGAATATGTCCATCAGCATCCCATGACAGATGACAACTACGAGCCAGTATATCAGCCAGCTTATACAGAGTGTCAAAGACCCTACTTTGAACCACAGTACCTCCAGCAGGACGGTATGCGACAATACAATGCTGACCACAACTACCACCCAGCAGAACGAAAGCTACAACCTTCGCTTTGACTTAAATGGACACACTTCGCGTCAGAACGGTATTATACAGACTGCCCTAAGCCAGAAACCCCTAAGAGGTATGGTGTTACTCCACACATGCAGCATAACAACACCACACCATGCATTATTGGCGCTAACCAGGCCGCCATGGACTTTGCTAAGTTCTTTGCTAAACGGAAGCTTGTTACCAAATGTGTTATAAAGTTCACTGATCGCCCCGAGAACTACAGGGCACGGCGGGCCTCCTTCCGGAACGCCATAAGAGACTTAGATCTTTCCTGTAGTGAGGAGTTAGATCTTTTGGTAAAGTGGCTCGGAAGCGAGTCTGCTGAACACGGCAAAAGAATCAGAGACATTAACATAAACTATCCAGGCGAAGGCCTAAAGATGGTGTGGAAAAGACTTGATGAGTGATATGGCTCAATAGAAGCTATAGAAAATGCTTTATACGAGAGGATTGATAAGTTTCCAAAAATAGTGGGTAGGGGTTACCAGAAGCTTAGGGAACTCAATGACTTGTTAATAGAGGTACAGGTTGCTCAGGCAGAAGGAGATCTGCCAGGGCTAACATTCCTGGACACCGCCAGAGGTGTCAATCCGATTGTCCAAAAACTCCCTTATAATCTACAAAAGAAGTGGATCACGCATGCTTACCATTATAAACTGTTTCATAATGTACCATTCCCCCCCTTTGTGGTGTTTGTAGACTCTGTCACTGAACAGGCAAGGATTAGAATTAATTTCAGTTTTGACTTTACATTGTCATGTCCCACTACTCCTGGTGTCATAAAACACCAGTGGCAGTCCACAAAACTAACTTTGCCTCCACAGGTTCTCCTTCTAGGCCGTTTAAGTCTTCTCAAGAAGAGAACAATTTCAAAGATCTTACCAAAGAATGCCCCCTGCACAAGAAACCACATCCTCTACTAAAATGCAGAGCCTTCAGGGAGAAGTCTTTAGAGGACCGCAAAGAATTTCTCAAAGAAAACAACATCTGCTTTAGGTGCTGCACTACAACATTGCACTTCGCCAAGAACTGTAAGGTTAGTGTGACATGCACAGAATGCGGTAGCACAGAACACAACCGACTTTACACCCTGGACCACCCTCTCAGGTATCACCCCAGGCAGAGGAGCATGACGGGAAGCAGATAGACACTGAACAGAGATCTGTAAAGGACTTGCAGGAGGGAAGACCTGCTAGAAATCTGCCTTGTCAGAGTTTATCCGGTCGACCACAAAGATAAGGCGATCAAGGTATACGCAGTCTTAGATGATCAAAGCAACCGGTCTTTAACTAAATCCACCTTCTTCGACACCTTCAACATCATAGGGCCAGGTTCTCCCTACTTCTTAAGGACATGTGCAGGTACCGTTGAGACCGCGGGGAGGAAGGCAGATGGGTACAAGATAGAGCCCGTGGATGGTCAGACCTGCATGTCCCTGCCAACCATACTGGAGTGCAATCACATACCTGACAACCAGTCTGAGATACCTACACCAGAGGTAGCAGCATACCACCCACACCTAAGGAGTATAGCTAACTGGAACTGGACCCAGAAGCCCCAATAGTCTTACTCCTTTGAAGAGACATACTACGAGTTCATAAAGTTAGAGGACAGATTAACGGTTCCCAAAATGCTCCATACGCCCAGAGACTCGACCTAGGATGGGTTGTCATAGGAGACGTCTGTCTAGGAGGAGCACACAAGCCGACCTCAGTCAACAGTATGCTCACCAACACACTTGAAAATGGACATCCTTCCCTATTCCAGCCATGTCACAGCAGTTTCCCGATAAAATAATTGCCAGACTTTTCGCAGATACCTCCTGTGAAGACCACGCCTGCGATGGTGAGCAAGATCACTTAGGGTGCACAGTTTTCCACAGGACAAGAGAAGACAACAGGGTCGCAATGTCCATAGAAGACAGGCTGTTCTTAGAGATCATGGATCAAGGAATAGTAAAAGACAAGTCAAAAAGCTAGGTCGCACCTACCGTTTAAATCCCGAAGACAACGCTTACCTAACAACAAAGAACTTGTCTACAGCCAATTTATCTCCCTCAAACACAAACTTCAGAGGACACCAGAGACAAAGAACATTTCTTTACCTTCATGGAAAGAATATTTCAGAACAATCACACAGAAATGGCACCTACGCTCCAAGACTCTGAGGAGTGTTGGTATTTACCCATATTCAGCGTGTATCATCCTAACAAAACCAGGGCAGATACGAGTAGTATTCGACTCGAGCGCCAGATGCAAAGGCATCTTGCTAAATGATGTCTTACTGTCTGGTCCAGACCTCAACAACAGACTTCTGGAGGTACTTCTATGCTTCCGCAGAGATCCCGTAGCATTTATGTCCGACTTAAAACAGATTTTCCACTGCTTCCTCATCAAGGAAGAACATAAAAACTACTTGAGGTTCTTCTGGTACCGCAACAACGACCCCAATGAAGACATTGTACAGTACCGAATGAGAGTGCACATCTTCGGAAACAGTCCTTCCCCTGCGGTCACTATCTACGGCAGGCATCCTCAAACTGCGGCCCTCCAGCTGTTGCAAAACTACAACTCCCAGCATGCCCGAACAGCCTACAGGTATCAGCCTACAGCAGGGCATTGTGGGCATTGTGTGCAGTTACAGCTGGAGGGCCGCAGTTTGAGGATGCCTGATCTACGGTCTCAGACATTTAGCCTGAGAGGGTGAAGCAAAGTATGGGTCAGATGTCAGATCTTTTGTGTAAAAAGATTTCTACATGGATGACTGTAAGACACTCTCCTGTTTCGCGGTCCACTGGGGCCCCCAGGAATTCTCATGGGGCTTGGCCTGGGGGGACCACATTGGAGTAGCAGGACAGGTTACACATGTGCCTGCGGAATCTTCGGTTCCGACTCCTTTGTGGGCGGACGCGGTTCCGGCATCCGTGCCGACGCGATCGGATATCCATGCTGGGTCGTTTAAGCGTCCATGTACATGCTTGAGAGGAGGTTCGCAAAGGGTTACGCAGCGGAACGTACACACATCTTATTTGCTACGCGGGACGCTGACGGGGAATATACCTGTACATAAACTCTAGTAGATTAGAGGGCAGGAATAGGTTAAGTGATCAAGGACCAGCTAAGGCCGCACAAGTGTCAGGGATTAGGATAATCTTATGGCCTATGAGGAATAGACACATGGCACTCTGTGATTGGCTAGCAGGTGTTTAAGAGGTGATCTCCCTGGTTGGTCAGTGCCCACTGTTGTTTTGAGAACCCAGGTGTATGTTGCTGTTCACATTCTTCCAGACTACATGTGCATGACCTCTGACTTCCTCAATCCATCTCTAGAGACTGCCTGTGGGAAACTTCTATGCGGAACAGTTTGTCTCCTGTTGGACCTCGGATCGGACCCTGGAAATGTCTCGTCCCTAGGTACTACGTTACACAGACTATTTCTGTGCATATGAACTTTGGCCTGGTCTGGCTGTCCCTTGTGAGTTTTCCTGCACAAGTTATTATTTAAATTGATTGCCTGCATATGATTTCTGGTCTGGACTGTACTGCCGTCATTTAATAAATCCACCATTGTTTAAACTCCGTCTGGTTGTTTGGGTTTCTGCACCATTACAGAACAGTGGGTCCCAACCTCCAGTTATCATGGATCGTATCCAGCAGCAATTAGTAGAATTGACCGGAGCAGCCAATCTCTTGGTCCAACAGAGGATGAACATCTCTGCTGTAAATCTCAACAAGATCCATGCACAACTGGCAACAGTCGAGGGAAGAGCTTAAACTCCTCCTTCAGGGAGTTCAGTGTTTGCCCGACCCGACTCCAGCAGAACCCCGAGTGGAACCCAAGATACCGCTACCTGAGTTCTTTGGGGGAAATAGGCAGGAGTTTCTCAACTTCCGTGATTCCTGCTATTTATATTGAGGAAAATTGTGTTGTGAGATGTCTCTCTGGTGCTACCGCTAGCAGGGATAGTCGTATCCTTAATATTGTTAGGCAAGCAAAGCAGGAAAGGGGGGTGGATGTTATTGTCCATCTTGGGACAAATAATTTGGCTTGCAATGAGGTTTCAAATGTGAAGGAAGCTTTTCACACACTTGGAAATGATATACGGGAGATTGCATCAACTGTTTCATTCTCTGCAGTTTTGCCTGTGCATAACATTCAGCATGACAGGAAGATGCACATTAAGGAATTCAATGTATGGCTTGGTGAATGGTGTCTGAACCAAGGGTTTGGCTTTGTGTCTGATGTTAGCTCTCGTTGGCATGGAAAAGAACTGTACAAGAAAGATGGTTTGCATCTTTCGTTCAAGGGAACAAATGTCCTCAGTGCACAGTTCAAAGTATTTACTAAGGAGCATTTAAACTAGGAAAGGGGGGACAAAGGGTGATAATCCAGCAGTCCGACTGCCCCCCAAAACAATGCCAGAAGATGCCAGTAGCATATAGGTTAAGAAATGACAAGCTCAGAGTTTTGTCTACAAATGCTTGCAGTTTATGGAATAAGATCAATGAACTTGAGTCTATAATGGCATCTGAGAATATAGATTTAGTGGCTGTTACTGAGACATGGTTCAATAGGAGTAATGACTGGCATATAACAATACCAGGGTTCTCTCTATATAGGAAATACAGAGAAGGCAAGAAAGGGGGAGGGGTGGCCCTGTATGTGAAAGATAGCATAAAATCAAATTTAATACAAGTTAGCGGGACCAATTTAGAGTCAGTTTGGGTTACCTTGCAGCTTGATAATCATAAGGTAACTCGTGTAGGTGTGATATATAGACCACCTAGCCAAGTCAACTAGTTAAGGAAATAGCTAAAATGACATTGAAAGGGGAGGTTATCATTATGGGAGACTTTAATCTTCAAGATGTAAACTGGAAAACAAAAAAATAGCTAGTTCTGCCAAGAATACAAATATTCTAAATTCCCTACTGGGATTATCTCTACAGCAAGTAGTTGAGGAGCCAACCCGTAAGGAGGCCATTTTAGATTTAGTATTCACAAATGGGAATTTGGGATCTGATATTACTGTAGGGGAAAGCTTGGGATCTAGTGATCACCAGTCAGTGTGCTTTACTATAAGTCACACCACACAAAAACAAAAATGTTTTAGATTTCAGAAAAACTGACTTTTCTAAAATTAGATTAGTGGTATAAAAGTCCCTATCAGATTGGAATAGTTTCAATGGAGTCCAGGAGAAATGGAACTGCTTAAAAGGGCACTATTGAAGGCAACAGAAAATTGCATTAGGCTTGTCAGTAAAAGCAAAAAAAAGGAAGAGACCACTGTGGTACTCAGCAGAAGTGGCCAAAATCATTAAAAACAAAAATATAGCATTTAGTAATTATAAAAAATTTAAAAAAACGAGGATGACAGGCAAATTTATAAGATTAGGCAGAGAGAGGCCAAACAAGTTATAAGAGCTTCTAAAGCACAGGTAGAAGAGAAATTAGCTCAGTCAGTGAAAAAAGGCGATAAGACATTCTTCAGAGACATAAATGAAAAAAGGAAACTAAAACAAGGAATTACCAAATTAAAAACAAAAGAAGGAAGGTATATGGAAGAAGATACAGAACTAGCTGACTGCCTCAATGAATACTTCTGTTCAGTTTTTACAAAGGAAAATGAAGGAAAAGGACCTCAGTTAGGAAGGAAGACTAATGAATCTTTTGATGCGTGTGTCTTTACAGAAGAAGAGGTTCTAAGTCAGCTGTCTAAAATTAATACAAATAAGTCACAGGGGCCTGATGGGATACACCCAAAGCTATTAAAAGAGCTCAGTGGTGAACTAGCAAAACCATTAACAGATTTATTTAACCAATCACTGGTAACAGGAGTCGTCCCAGAAGATTGGAAATTAGCAAATGTGCCCATTCACAAGAAAGGTAGTAGGGAGGAATCGGGCAACTATAGGCCAGTAAGCCTGACATCAATAGTGGGGAAATTAATGGAAACCATACTTAAGGAGAGGATTGTGGAGCATCTAAAATCCCATGGATGAAAAACAGCATGGGTTTACTTCAGGGAGATCATGTCAAACTAATCTTATTGATTTTTTTTTGATTGGGTGACTAAAATAATAGATGGAGGAGGTGCAGTAGACCGCTTATCTAGACTTTAGTAAGGCTTTGATACTGTCCCACACAGAAGGCTTATCAATAAATTACAGTCTTTGAGCTTAGACTCCCATATTGTTTAATGGATTAGGCAGTGGCTAAGGGACAGACAACAGAGGGTTGTAGTCAATGGAGTATATTCAGACCATGGTCTTGTTACCAGTGGGGTATCTCAGGGATCTGTTCTGGGACCCATATTGTTTAATATCTTTATCAGCGAAATTGCAGAAGGCCTCGATGGTAAGGTGTGTCTTTGTGCTGATGACACAAAGATTTGTAACAGGGTTGATGTTCCTGGAGGGATACACCAAATGGAAAAGGATTTAGGAAAACTAGAGGAATGGTCAAAAATCTGGCAACTAAAATGTAATGTTGATAAGTGCAAGATAGTGCACCTGGGGTGTAAAAACCCAAGAGCAGAATATAAAATCAGTGATACAGTCCTAACCTCAGTATCTGAGGAAAGGGATTCAGGGGTCATTATTTCAGAAGACTTAAAGGTAGGCAGACAATGTCATAGAGCAGCAGGAAATGATAGCAGAATGCTGGGGTGTATAGGGAGAGGCATTACCAGTAGACAGAGGGGGCCGCTCATGCCGCTCTACAGAGCACTAGTGAGACCTCATCTGGAGTATTGTGCTCAGTACTGGAGACCATATCTCCAGAAGGATATTGATACTTTGGAGAGAGTTCAGAGAAGAGCTACTAAACTGGTACATGGATTGTAGGATAAAACTTACCAGGAAAGATTAAAGGACCTTAACATGTAGAGCTTGGAAGAAAGACGAGACAGAGGGGATATGATAGAAACTGCTAAATACATAAAGGGAATCAACAAGATAAAAGAGGAGAGAATATTTAAAAGAAGAAAAACTGCTACAAGAGGACATAGTTTTAAATTAGAGTAATAGAGTGGCAAAGGTTTAAAAGTAATATCAGGAAGTATTACTTTCCTGAGAGAGTTGTGGATGCATGGAATAGACTTCCTGCAGAAGTGGTAGCTGCAAATACAATGAAGGAGTTTAAGCATGTATGGGATAGGCATAAGGCCATCCTTCATATACGATAGGGCCAAGGGCTATTTATAGTATTCAATATATGGGGCAGACTAGATGGGCCAAATGGTTCTTATCTGTCGACACTTTTTAATTACGTCCTGCATCTTCGGGGAATACCAAACAGAAAATCGGCATTGTTATGTCCCTATTGAGGAAGGATCCGCAACGTCGGGCCTTTTATTCTCACATTTAGCTCAGTACAGACCTTCTTTCATGTCATGAGTGTATTATATGATGATCCAGACCGCACTCGTACTGCTGAGACCCAGCTGGAACATCTCCATCAAGGACGACGCCCAGCGGAGGAATTTGCTGCAGAGTTCCGTTGCTGGGCCACTTTTACCAACTGGGGGGATGCCGTTCTCCGGCAGCGGTCATTGTTAGGACTATCTGACCCTGTCAGAGACTTTTTATTATCTCTACAATCCCCACAATCACTAGATGTGGCAATCCAGCAGGCAATCGACGCTGATAGTCGAATTCGGGAACGTCGTCTGGAGCGGGCTTCTCGCCCAGCCTCAACCAGTCCATCTCGAAAACCCAGTAAACCGGCTGAGAAACCCATGGAACTGGGGTCCTCTCGTCTTACCCCTACTGAGAGGGCTTGTCGCCAAAACGAGGGTCTTTGCCTATATTGTAGAGGAGCTGGTCACCAGCTAAAGAGATGCCCATTACTCCTGCCAGGAAACGAAAAAGCCTAGTGGGAATCAAGGAGAACCCACTAGGTGCTCTGCTGCCTCCTCTTAAAAGAAGTCGGCTTCTCATACCCATTTCTATTGAATGGCAAGGGAAGGACCATCCTTTTTCCGCCTTACTTGACTTGGGATCTGCCGGAAATTTTATTGACTCTTCCCTGGTTCGACAGTTTACAGATTCAAGTCGTTAAGCCAGAAGCAGCCATTTCCGTCACCGCTATGGACGGGTCTCCCATTCAAGAAGGCCGGTCGTTGTGGATGACACCCGGGTTGCAGGTAACAATGGAGTCTGGTCACCGGGAGGTCTTAAACCTCTTAACCCTGAACATGCCATCCACTCCTGTGATTTTGGGTCTCCCCTGGTTGAGACTTCATAATCCAGTAGTGGACTGGCGCTCCGGACAAATTTGCCAGTGGAGTTCTGATTGTCTCACTAGGTGCAATTGTCCGGAGTTGCCACTGGCATCCACGGAAGTTCTGAGTGTGTTACCTAAACATTATCATCACTTTCAGGATGTGTTACCTCCTCATAGGCCATATGACTGTTCTATTGATTTCTTGCCAGGTACCATGCCACCCAGAGGACATCTGTATAATCTCACTGGGCCTGAGATTCAGGCCCAGCGGGATTATATAAAAGAGAAGGGCTTAATTTGACCGTCTAATTCTCCTGCAGGAACGGGATTCTTCTTTGTGGGGAAGAAAGATGGCGGATTAAGACCATGTATCGATTTCCGCAGCCTCAATCGAATTACGGTAAAGAATCGGTACCCTCTTCCACTTATTGAGGACTTATTCTCTCAGGTGGCGGGGGCCTGAGTCTTCTTCAAACTCGATTTGCGGGGTGCATATAATTTGGTAAGCATTTGTAAAGGTGATGTATGGAAGACCGCATTTAACACCAGGGACGGGCATTATGAGTATCTCGAGTATACGTAATGCCTTTCGGGCTCTATAATGCCCAAGCAGTCTTCCCAGTAGTTCATTGATGATGTCTCCGCGATTTCTTGGGTAGATTCATGGTCGTCTATTTAGATGATATACTAATCTACTCATCGGACCTGCAGACTCATTGGGATCATGTGTGTCAGGTTTTCCAGAAGCTGACGGAGAATCGCCTATACGCCAAACTCAAGAAGTGCCTGTTTGAGGTGAGATAATTGCCCTTCCTAGGGTATATTGTCTCTTAACGAGGTTTGGCGATGGATCCATCCAAGCTCTCAGCTGTTCTGGATTGGCCTCTGCCTAGGGACCTGAGGGGATTTCAGCGTTTCTTAGGTTTCGCCAACTTCTACCACAAATTATAAGAACTTTTCTGCGGGGGTAGTGCCCCTCAAGAACCTCACTAGGAAGAGGGCGAACCCATCTAAGTGGACAAGAGATGCTGGCGAACGCCTTTGAGACACTGAAGCAGGCCTTCTGCTCCGCTCCAATCCTCATTCATCCAGACACTTCTCTACCTTTTTTCTTCGAGGTTGACTCCTCTGAGGTTGGTGTTGGGGCAGTTCTCTCCCAGTATTCTGTAAATCCTGAGAGGCTTATTCTTGTGCCTTTTTCTCCCGGAAACTCTCACCAGCCGAATGCAATTATGACATGGGCAATAGAGAGCTTCTGGTAGTTAAGTTGGCCTTTCAAGAGTGGAGACATTGGCTAGAGGGTGCGGAACATCCCATTACGGTTTACACCGACCACAAAAACCTTGAATACATTAAAGGTGCCAAGAGCTTAAATTCTCGTCAAGCTCGTTGGGCATTATTTTTCACTCGTTTTAATTTCCGGCTAACTTACAAACCGGGACCCAAAAATGTCAAAGCAGATGCCCTCTCCCGTTGTTTCTCAGAGGTAATTTCGGTATGTGACTCTGAGCCTGAGCCCATTATTCCTGCGAGGTGCTTCGTAGCTGCTTTGAACACCCCAGATATAATGGAAGATTTGTCTTCTCTTCTTCTGCCTTTGCAGGCAGAGAGCCCTCCTAACAACCCTGAAGGTCGGCTGTTTGTGCCTGTAAACTTCAGGCTCAGAGTCATACAACAGTTATATGATTCTAAGTCGGCCGGGCATCTAGGGATAAAAAAGACCATGTCCCTTTGTAAACGTCATGTCTGGTGGCCTAAGATGTTTATTGATATCAAAGCCTACATTCAGGCATGTAGTATTTGTGCTCGATGTAAACCGGCTCGGTCCGCTCCCTCTGGTACTTTGCTTTCGCTGCCTATTTCTTCGGCCCCATGGACCCACGTGTCCATGGACTTCATAACAGATCTGCCTAGGTCTTCCGGTTGTATGGTAATTTGGGTAGTGGTGGACCGTTTTAGTAAGATGGCTCTTTTTATACCACTCCCCGGATTGCAATCGGCTGGAGAGCTGGCAGATCCGTTTGTCAAACATGTCTTCCGATTACATGGGGCGCCGGACGATATTGTTTCAGATAAAGGAGTCCAGTTTATCTCCCAGTTTTGGCGTTCTTTCTGCTCTCGGTTTGGGATTAGGCTGTCATTGTTATCTGATTTTCACCCAGAGACTAACAGGCAGATAGAGAGAACAAACCAAACTCTGGAACAAGTTTTTCATGTCAGACTGCCAGAAGTAATGGGCAGCTCACCTCCCCTTTGCGGAGGTGGCTTATAACAACTCCGAACATGCCTGATGTCTCCGTTCAGGTGCATGGAGGCAGGAATCCAAGACTCTCCTCTCTGGTAGGGGTCTCCACTGACTCACTGGTGGCTGACCAATGGTTCCAGGATAGGCAACCCATTTGGTTGTTGGCACGGCGGAATCTTCGTAGTGCAGTGGCGCAAGAGAAAAGATTTGCTGATCATCATCGCACTGCAAAGCAAGAGTTTAAGGTAGGAGATCCAGTGTTGGTCTCCATCTGGAACATTCCCATGCACCAACCGTCTGCAAAACTGGGGCCTAGATTCATTGGTCCATATCTGGTGACACAGAAGATTAATCGTGTGACTTACAAGGTCACTCTTCCTCCATCGATTCGAGGAGTGACACACTCTTATGTTTCACTGCTCAAACTGGCAGCCTAGTCAGCTCCCTTCATTCAAACTCCATCTCCGGTGGAGGTCAAAGGGGAGCCTGAATTTGAGGTTAATTTTGATTAAGATTTTGGACTCCCGTTTTGTCCAGAGGTCCCGCCAGTATTTAGTAGACTGGAAAAGATTTGGTCCAGATGATGGGTACCTGTCCACCAGGTTAATGCGGATGAATTAGTGGCAGCTTTCTACCATGAGAATTTAGGGAAAGCCTGTTTGGAGTCTTTTGAGCCGCCTGCTCGAAGGGGGGGGTAATGTAAGACACATTTTTGTTTCGCGGTCCACTGGGGCCCCCAGGATTTCTCGTCGGGCTCGGCCAGAAGGGGACCCCATCTGAGTAGCGGGACAGGTCACGCATGTGCCTGCGTAATCTTTGGTTCCGACTCCTTTGCAGGTGGACGCGGTTCCAGTGTCTGTGCCGACACGATCGCATCTCCATGCTGGGCCACTTGAGCGTCCACGTGCACGCTTGAGAGGAGGTTCGCAAAGGGTTACGCGGCCAACCGTACGCGCATCTTATTCGCTACACCGGCTGCTGACAGGGAATATACCTGTACATAAACTCTAGTAGATTAGAGGGCAGGCATGGGTTAAGTGATCAATGACCAGCCAAGGCCACACAAGTGTCAGGGATTAGGATAATCATATGGCCTATGAGGAATAGACACATGGCACTCTGTGATTAGCTAGCAGGTGTTTAAGTGGTGATCTCCCTGGCTGGTCAGTGCCCACTGTTGTTTTGACAACCTGGGTGTATGTTGCTGTTCACATTCTTCCAGACTACATGTGCATGACCTCAGACTTCCTCAATCCATCTCTAGAGAATGCCTGTGGGAAACTTCTATGCAGAACAGTTTGTTTCATGTTGGACCTCGGATCGGACCCTGGAAATGTCTCGTCCCTAGGTACTACGTTACACAGACTATTTCTGTGCATATGAACTTTTGGCCTGGTCTGGCTGTCCCTTGTGAGTTTTCCTAAACACATTTTTTTGGATTGATTACCTGCATATGATTTCTGGTCTGGACTGTACTACCGTCATTAAATAAATCCACCATTGTTTAAACTCTGTCTGGTTGTTTGGGGTTCTGCACCATTACAACGACTGCTTGAAATCCACACCCACGATTGATTTAAAGGCAGACACATTTAGCTTCCAAATCAGCAAGGAAGAAAAGCCCTTCACACATAGAGAAGTTCTGTTCACCATAAACAGCTTATATGATCCTCTGGGATTCGTAGCGCCTATTACTATCCAAGGCAAAATTATGTTAAGGGACTTTACCACAGAGACGTCTGATTGTGATGATCCGCTCCCTGCAGCGAAAAATGACCTATTGACAGGTTGGAAGATGTATCTCGAAGCTTTGTCCAGCCTTCACATGGCACAACCCTATGCTCCCATGCCATCAACTGAAGTAAAGATGTAAAGACTATCTGCTGCGATGCTTCAGTCAAGGCAATTGCTGCCATAGCATACCTACAGACCACTGAAGTCATAGAACAATGCCATATAGGATTCGTCATGAGCCAGACCAAACTGGCACCACTCCGCAAACACATGATACCCAGACTAGAACTCTGCGCCGCTGTGCTTGCAGTGGAGTTGGCTGAACTTATAACTTTTGGAATGAACCTGAAAATTGAGTTTTACATAGACAGCAAGGTAGTCCTAGGATATATCTGCAACAAAACCAGATGCTTCAACGTCTACGTCTGCAATTGGGTACTAAGGATCAGGAGATCCACTTGTCCTAAGCAGTGGCACTACGTGCCTACACAGCATAATCCTGCAGACTATGCAACTAGATCTGTCGCAACTAGGCACCTTAAGGACACAATATAGTTTACGGGTCCTGCATTCCTTTACTGTTCAACGCGACATCGTATCCGACACATTCGAATTGGTAGACCTAGATACAGATGAAGAAATCCGTCCTGAAGTATCTACGCACAGTGACTTCGAACCACCAATGCAAATACCATTGTTTCAACAGGTTCTCCACCTGGATGTTGCTCTTTTGTGCTATAGCCTGTGTAGTCCATACAGCTCAGACATTACCTGTGAGCCAGAAGCCCTGCAAAGGGTGGCATCACTGCAAACATACCTTTACCACTCCTAATCTGAAATCGGTCCAAGGACATAATTCACATTGTACAACGTGAATGTCATGCTAAGGAAATAGACTACCTCAGCAAAAGCCAAACAGTCTCCAAAGACAACACTTTGGAAAAGCTTGGTCCCACCATTGACCAAAATAGGTTGCTAAGAAGAATTCAGTGGTGGCGTCTGTTGACGTCAGACAGGGAGTGTTCTGCCTCCAGCAGGAGATTCATTTCAGTTCACGTCTATTTCTTTCTATTGCATTTCTGTATTTCTATAGTTATTTAGGCAACAGCACCATCTACCATATTGTTTTCTTGTTAATAAAGATTATTGCTTTGTTGGAAGGTGCTAGGCATTGTAGAGTTTAAACAATGGTGGATTTATTTAATGACGGTAGTACAGTCCAGACCAGAAATCATATGCAGGTAATCAATCCAAAAAAATGTGTGTAGGAAAACTCACAAGGGACAGCCAGACCAGGCCAAAAGTTCATATGCACAGAAATAGTCTGTGTAACGTAGTACCTAGGGACGAGACATTTCCAGGGTCCAATCTGAGGTCCAACATGAAACAAACTGTTCCGCATAGAAGTTTCCCACAGGTATTCTCTAGAGATGGATTGAGGAAGTCTGAGGTCATGCACATGTAGTCTGGAAGAATGTGAACAGCAACATACACCCAGGTTGTCAAAACAACAGTGGGCACTGACCAACCAGGGAGATCACCACTTAAACACCTGCTAGCCAATTACAGAGTGCCATGTGTTTATTCCTCATAGGCCATATGATTATCCTAATCCCTGACACTTGTGTGGCCTTGGCTGGTCATTGATCACTTAACCCATGCCTGCCCTCTAATCTACTAGAGTTTATGTACAGGTATATTCCCTGTCAGCAGCCGGTGTAGCGAATAAGATGCGCGTACGGTTGGCCGCGTAACCCTTTGCCAACATCATCATCATGCAGTGTTTAGATCATCCTACGTTGCCCATACATTCTGCATGGAAACGGCGTCAACACAGTAGGCGTAATATAGCATGTAGGAGAAGTGCCCACACCCCATTGTTGCTAGTGTTGGGAGCATACACCCAAATTTGGAAGATAAATTGATTGGATTTAAAATGGACATAGACTGTTTACCACATGTCTCCTAACAACCATTATAGGAAGCATGTTCATGATGTTCCCTTTTTTGTTGAAAAGTTAATGATATGCCTATATATATATACACACACACACACACACACAGATTCCTGGCAATTGGGAACTGTTTTGCAGCCCTGCATTTTGAGTTTCTTTTGGGAACCTCAACGATTTCTCGGATTGTGCGTCACACTTGCCATGTCATTTGGCATAGATTCCGAGGGACGGTGATGCCACAGCCCAAGACGGACGATTGGGGTTCAATCTATCGGCGCAGTTTCCCAACTGCATTGGGGCAATGGATGGCAAGCACATTCGTGTGAAGAAGCCTCCTCACTCAGGGTCCCGATTCTTCAATTATAAGCAATATTTTTCGGTAGTGCTCATTGCTGTTGCTGACAGTAACTACCGGTTTATAATGGCTGATATCAGGGCCTATGGAAGCACTGCAGATGCTCGCATCTTTAGTGCTTCTAGAATGGGTGAGCGGCTTTGTGCCAACCAGCTTGCCCTGCCCCAGTCCAGAAGACTGCCTGGATATGCAGGTCCGCCGGCTCCATTTGTGATCGTGGCGGCTGAAAGGTTTGCATTGACTCACCATGTTATGCGGCCCTTCCCAAAGCATAATTTGGATGTCAGGAGGCGTATTTTCAACTACCGGTTGATTCGTGCCCGTCGGTATGTTGAGTGTGCTTTCGGAATACTCTCTAGCAAGTGGAGGGTGTTTTTGTCATCCATACAGATGGATCCGGAGAATGCTACCCTGGTGATTCAAGCTTGTGTTGTTCTACACAACTTCCAATGGATTCACGAGGCTTCCTCTTCTGTTGACATGGAAGAATTTCTTACGTCATCAGGTTTGGGTTTGGATAGGACCCTGCATAGATGAGCTGGGACTGCAGGTATTACAGTTCGGGAACTCTATGCAGACTACTTTT
Source organism: Bufo gargarizans (assembly GCF_014858855.1). Lineage (NCBI taxonomy): Eukaryota > Metazoa > Chordata > Amphibia > Anura > Bufonidae > Bufo > Bufo gargarizans. The sequence continues at coordinate 60,872,440 of NC_058083.1, read as the reverse complement.
TTTTTAGCCCAGAGGGGTCCTTGCCATGGCAGTGTTTGATTTCTTCTGTGCTTGTTATTTATTTATTTTTTTTCAGATAAATTATTGAATTGATGTGGTAGTGAAGGGACTCGCAAGAGAATGAGGACCCTTGACGTGGGTCAATATAATTAATAATGATGTTTTACCAAAAAGTAGATTTTTAGAAACATCATTAGTCTTTTTACTAAATGATCCCAAAAACCTTCTAATACATCATTTAAAAATAAATACGTAACCAATTATGAGCATAAAGTGATATTTCTTGAAGTATTGTGCGTCTATGTTCTGTTGAAATGTGAAGTACTGTTAATGGAATTTGCGTCACAAACAAGAACAGAAGGCAATTGATTTATTTTATTTTTTACAATTTACTTAAACCATAGCGCCCCCCCCCCCTCCCCAAAATCAAAAACACGGGCAAAATACCTGTATACATTAACAACAGATAAATAATAAAATAAAAACAATAATATAACAAACTTACAGGTCCAAAAGGTCTCAAGTAAACGAGCCAGGGGCATATGAGGTTCCTGGGTGGACATGGCCAGGATCTGGGGCCCCTGTTCAATAACTAGGCAGATTACTGGACTGGTCAAGGGGGGGTTGGAGGGGGGGAAGGTGGCCCTTGAGGTTGGTGTGGATGTTGCAGGTAGCTGGTGCCGTACTGTTGAGGTGGGATCATCAATATTTGACAACGGAGATTATTGATATGAGAGAGTATGTCTCCCTGGTAATTGGAGGCAAACATCTCTAAAACCATTATTATCGAAGCAATACAACGATTATGCCTTTCTCTTGGTACCTGCCTGAGTAATGGCGCCAGGCCCATCAATAAAGTTTCTTCTTCTCCCTCAGTCCTCCTCTGGGCTAGAAACTCAATTACTCGGGAATCAATCGATTCCCGAGTATCTTGCCCAGAGGAAGACTGACGGACAACCCTCCTGCGCCTGGGCTTAGGCTGTTGGGATGCTTCAGGGCTCCCCTCTGAAATGACGCCAGTTTCCCTGGCCGGGTTGGCTTGGTCCTCAGCCGGGGTTGGTGCTGGACTTGTGGCAAAAGAGAAAACAGCCGGAGTATCACCACCTCCCAAATCTGACTCCTCCGGGTCATCCAGACTGTTCACAGTACTGTATAGAAAAAGGAGATGAAAACATATAAAACATTTTTTTATTTTTATTACATTACACATTTACATAAACATTATGGCAAACATACTGCTGTATGTCTACTATATAAGGTGAGCCTGCATAGATGACATAAGGTTTCAAAATGTTAAAGTTTTGCCTAAAAAATTGAGGACACATTACAGAGTTCAAATAGCCAAAAACATTTTGAAGATTGCTGGGTGTTTGGAGCTGTCCAGGACAAAAACATGTATACACATTCCAGGAGCTAACCAAGTGCTGATATTTTCTGTCCGTCTTTATCTGGCCTGCTCAACCAGCGGCCCTCCAGATGTGGTTAAACTACAACTCACATCATTCCCGGACAACCTATATCGATCAGCCTACACAAGGCCATTTAATTAGCTGGTTTGGGAGCAAATATGTAAAAGACCAAAAATGTGTTAACTATAAATTTTACACACATCAATCACATGACCACTTCTACTGTATAAAAACACCTTTTGAAAAGAACCTCCAAAAATGTCACAGCACAATTATGGGACAAAAATCCTTAAAAGGGGTTGTCAGGCCTTGGACTATATTGCTGACCTATCCTCAGGATAGGTCATAAATATCAGATCGGCGGTGGTCCGACACCCCTGCCGATCAGCTGTATGAGGACACGACGATGCAGAGCGCACGTGCCCTTCTCCCTTCCTGCTCTGCTGCTGATATCTATCGTCTTTGGCATAGAAAAGTAGTGGTCCACAGGAAGAGCGAAGGGAGACGGCATGTGCGCTCTGCACGCGCCGTCTCCTCATACAGCTAATCGGCGTTGGTTCCAGGTGTCGTACCACCGCCGATCTGATATTGATGACGTATCCTGAGGATAGGTCCGCAATATAGTCAAAGCCCAGACAACCCCTTTAAGGATTTACAACAATTGGTAAGCCTAAATTAAAAAAAATTGGCCACAAATGGGTCGAACTGTGCATCCTGTGTCAAATGATCCAGAAACAAACTGGGATAGGCCACCGCCATCGTAGATAGCAGACCAAACAAATAAGAAATGTCTGGATAATTCTTGCCGTGGCCAATGACAGATACAGTTTAATACAGTATTCCATTTATAAAAAATACTTACGGCCTCAAATCCATCACAGGACATTGAAACTGTAATTGCTGGGTATGTAAGTACGGCCTTTTTTTGGAAGCTCCATCACCACTGCGGCCCTTTTCGTTCAGTTCCCGGCAGCTGTTGCAACGGGTATTTTTCTTCTTCACTGTGAAAACATCAAACATTAAAATAAAAATAGTAAAAACAACTATAACAAATAACACGACAAGTACAGGGCTCCAGATGGCGACCAAAATGGTCGCCAGTGCGACCTGGAATTGCTAAATTTCTTGTCGCCATTTGCGGATAGACCCTCTGCTGCTCTGCCTCTCACACACGAGGAACTGACATGGCACGCGCTGCTGTCAGCGCGCACCATTTTCTTCTCAACAGCACAGGGGAGAAGGAGGCAGTCCCTCCCCCCTGTGCCGCTGCCACCAATGGGCTGATTGAAGCGAGGAGGAGGGGAGGGGCTGTGGCCACTGCGCCACCAATGAATATAGTTTATGCTTAATACAAACGCAGGCTGCGTTTCGGGTGCCGGCCATATCCCATACCCGGCACTCAGCCTCTATGACTGCGCGCTGCGATCCGCCGCTATTAACCCTTCAGGTTACGCACCTGAGGGGTTAATAGCGGCGGATTGCAGTGCGCAGTCATAGAGGCAGGGTGCCGGGAATGGGATATGCACCCAACCCCAGTATTATAAAGTAGAATCATTGGTGGCGCAGTGTACCCCCCCAAGTATTATTATAATTGGTGGAAGTGGCAGTTCCGATCGGAGCCCCAGCAGTGTAATCCTGGGGCTCCGATCGGTTACCATGGCAGCCAGGACGCTACTGAAGCCCTGGCTGCCATGGTAACATCCCTGCTGCTGTGTGCACAGAGCACAGGGCAGCAGGGACAGTGGGAGGTCCTATTCACCATAATAGAGCTCTATCAGGGTTAATAGGACAAGGGATCAAAGATCCCAGGTTCTAGCCCATAAGGGGGGAAATAATTATTAAAGAAAAAGTTTAAAAAAAACAAAAACAAAAAAAACACACCAAAATATTAAGTTTAAATCACCCCCTTGCCAAATTTTACATATAAAATATAAAAAAAAAAAAAAATATTACATAATCGCCACGCCCGAAAAAGTGCGAACTATTAAAAAATAAAAAAAAATCTCCTATGCAGTGAATGCCGTAACAGAAAAATATATAAAAATCGTGCAATTTGCCATTTTTTTGTCACCTTGTACCGACAAAAATTAGGATCGGACTGTTCTATTATGGTCCAGACGTTCCATAAAATCTGGAATGCACGCGGCTTTTTGGGCGTTTTATTTTTTTCACGTGGTATCGAGTATCGCAATACTTTTTTATGGTATCGAAATAGAGTCAACATTTTTGTATCGTGACAACCCTAGGTAGGACGCGTGTGTGTGTGTTTTTATTATACCGTAATTATATGCATTTTAAATTTGACGACTACATTTTTCAGGTCAGGAGCCAATGGCTCCTTGATATTTCTTTTAGTCTGAAGCCCTGAAGTACCAAACAAAAATTAGACCAAAACCAATTTGCATTCAAAAAATGCTAAAAACCGGCAGATTGAACAGCACGTGGTACAGTAGGGCAGGCGTGGGTATCCTAATGTACAATAATTACATGACGGAGGAGATTATTTTGCCAAGCCCATTTCAAAATACTAGATTATAATATGTGACTGTGACGCCTATTTGCTGATCAATTACAACAGGGCCACATGTGTCCCAAAATAAAAAGTGCACATGCCGGGTATACATTACTACTGTGTGCTGTAGCAAAAAGGTCGGGACAGCCATTAAAACATGGTAGTGTCTGGTAGAAATTGCACTACAAATCAATCAAACATATACAGCCCACTACAGAATTAAGCCTGACCATAAAAGGGACAGGATTATGACCTCATGGAAGTCATAGCAAAATCATTACTGACAACACGGGGCAGGACACTACAACGGCATAGCTGGCACTTACCGAACTCAGCACGAGCTTTGCTATCTGCAGGACTTGCAACGGGCCACTTGCTCCCATGAAACCTCCTCCCTCACCCTATCTTGACAGACATTGGTCCGGCTGTTCCAGAACTCGGGACTTTCCTGGACCAACGTGATCAGCTTCTCCACATTCCAATGTGGCATCTTGGTGACACAAAGCACAGAATGGCAAAAGCAGACTCCAAACTTTGCCACAGGTGGCTAGCAATCACCAATGTCTTGGCAAGAACTTCTTGTACTTTTTTTTATTTATTTACACTTTATTGCCAAAAGGTCTTAAAGACAGGTTGCCAGGCAACGTATCCGCAAAAAATGCGGATGACATACGGATGGCTTCCGTTGTGCATCCGCAGCTTTTGCTGACCCATTGACTTGAATGCCTTATACAAGCCATTTGTCTTCTTGTAGTTTTACCAATTCACAATCCTGTTGACCAATAAACAAGTTAGACTACAGAGAACAGTCCTCTTATTTGGAAGACGGGAAAGGTTTATGCTGAATGTCAGACTGCGCACCGTGTGAACCAACTACATAGGATTGCCTAAGGCAAAGTTGATAAACTAATGCCATATACCCGGCAACGGTATTATGCCTGGGGGAATAAGCCTCGTTCCCTATTAGCTCCGAAACCATCCCCCACAGTCTAGTCCATATGCTATCAAAGGAGATGACTGAACGGTCTATGAACCCAAGGAGATATCGGCGCGATTCTCTACTTATTACACTGCTCTTTATCATCTACCAAGTGATCTTCCTGCAGGTGAAGGGCCCAGAGAGAGTTTATTGCAGGCATACCTGACCTCGTGTAACCTGCCTACTGTCTGCAGAAGATATTACTGCGCTCAATAGACCCATTACTGTGGAGGAGATAGATGAGGTCATTGACCATCTACCTAAGGCCAAGTCTCCAGGTCCCGACGGCTTTCCCTATAGGTACTACAAGACCTTTAAATCGGAACTGATGCCCCATATGTCAAGTCTCTTTATTCGGTTCTGTTCAGGTGATCCAGTGCCCACTTCTATGTCCCCCCTCCTATCTTATGTTAATCCCGAAACCTGGAAAAGACCCTCTGGAATGTCAAAACTATAGACCTATCGCATTACTAAATTCTGACCTTAAGATTTTTACTAAAATATTAGCTTCTCGATTAAACGTTTTTCTCCCATCGTTCATCAATAAAGACCAAGCTGGTTTTGTTCCATGCAGGCAGGGAAGCGATAATACGTGAAGGAACGTCGACTTATTAGATGTGATAAGTCGGTCGGGGGAGGAGGCTTTGCTACTTAACCTGGACACTGAAAAAGCATTTGACCGCTTACTCTGGTCGTTTCTATTTGCTGCTTTGAAAGCATATGGTCTTTCTGGCCCTTTTATTCAGGCCATCAGGGGCTTGTACTCCTCCCCCACAGCAACAATTAAACTACCAGATGCAGAGTCACAACCAATATGCATTAAAAATAGAACAAGACAGGGGTGCCCTCTATCCCCCTTATTGTTAGCATTGTGTATCGAACCACTAGTGGTGAAAATCAATGCTTGCCCAGACTTTGAGGTGTCATGGTCAGAGACAAACCGTTCAAATTATCGTTGTATGCGGACGATGTCATGCTTACTCTAACCAGGCCGCACACCTCCCTCCTAAACTTCCACTCCATACTGCGAGAGTTTAGGATTCTGTCGGGGTATAAGGTCAATTCTCATAAGACTGACGCCCCCCCCCCCTTTTAATATTCACTATGTGGCCCTCAGTATTCTACAGGCTAACTTTCCCTTCAATTGGAAAGCGGACTGTTTGTGATATCTGGGTATTAACCTTACCCCCCATTATACGGATCTTTACAAAAGTAATTTTCCTCCCATATATAGAGAGTTTAGAGATCTTCTCACCAAATGGAATACTCCCCCTATATCCTTCTTAGGTTGCATTGCAGCGGTGAAGATGACGATTCTTCCGAAGAGCCTGTTTGAGACCCTACCCATCCCTATTCCTCTAAGAGACCTCAGGTCGATCCAGTCACAGCTCTTTAGATTCATTTGGGTCGAAAAATGACACGATACCCAGATCGGTACTTTTGACTGGCAGATCTCAAGGCGGTTTGGGACTCCCCGATCTAATTAAATACTACTGGGCATCCCAGTTGCATAGCGTGACGGCATGGGCCTCCTTACAGCCTTATTCTATTTGGATGCAAATCAATAGGCTCTGGTTGGCTCCCATACACCCCAATTCCCTGCTATGGTCAAACAACTATAGTCTGACTTCCCCTAGGAACTCCTAGGTCCCATGGCCTGTACCAGATCTATATGGCGGGTCTACAGCGGTAGATCCCCTCTGGCCTCCCCGACATTCCTCCATGGCTTTTTTCCTAGACCATCCCCTGCTCCCAGCTAGTATCTCCACGTCTGTGACAAGGCCGTGGTTTCAACAGAATGTCTTTCACTATGCGGACATAGTTGACCCGTTCTCAAGGGAATTATTATCCTCCTCTGCTCTTCAGGCTAAATACAATCTTCGTTTGAATGTCTCTGTAGAAAGGGAACATACGTGAAGGGACTAATATCCGATATTTACGCCTTACTAATAGATCCTGTCTCAGAACGGGTCATTAGACATTCCTATATGGTTCGCTGGGAGGAATATTTGGGAAGGACCCTGCCTGATGCAACCTGGAGTCTCATATGGAGGAGAGTGGCAAAGTCTTCAAATGTCAGTTCTCTCTCTGGAGAACCAGTATAAGATACTAATGTACTGGTATCACACTCCAGATCTCCACTAGGCTGAACCCAGCAGTGCCGGGAGTTTGCTGGCGATGTGGGATATCCTGGGGAACACTTCATGATATTTTCTGGGATTACCCTTTTATTCGCTCCTTCTGGTCTAGAATCCGCACTGTCCTAGGTGATCTCTTTGGATGCAGTGTACCACCAGACCCAGACACCTTCCAACTAAACATTCGCTTAAATTGTTAGTACAGGTGCGGACAGTGGCCCGTTGGCTTATTGCTAGTTTTTCTAAAAGACTCCCAGAAGATCTCTGATCTCTACACCAGGGTGTCAGAGGTTAGAACAATGGAGTATATGACAGCTTTATTACAGGATAGGGTGGATTTATTTCCAACTAGATGGGAAGCATGGGACACTTATTGGAATACCAGACAATTATGAGGCAGGCTTTAAATAGAACTAGCGGAAGGACCCGGCTTCGCTCGGATATATTTCATCTATTTCAATTAATGTTTTTGTGGGTCGTTAAAAGATATCAACACTATTACCATATAACAGTAACATCTACAGCACCCCGATCCCTTAACAGTGACCTCCACAGCCCCCCACCCTAACACTGACCCCCCTACAGTGCCGCATCCATTAAAATTGGACCTCCACTGCAGCCCACCCCCTTAACTTTGACGTTTACAGCAGCCTTCCCCTTTAACAGTGAGTTTCACAGCATACCACCCCCTTGACAGTGACCTCCACATGGGCCCAACCCTTAACAGTGGCCTTTACTGGATCGGGGGCGTGTCCTTTTGAACAGCTCACTCTAAGACAGCAGCACTGTGGTGTCTAAGTGTGAGCGGCAGGGAGAAAGTCACCTTCCCTCCCACCCCTGCAGCTGACAGAAGTTGATTTTTAACTTCATTTTTTCAAACCCTTTCGGCTCAGGAGTGGGAGGGGGCACGGCCTAACCGGATCAGGGGAGTGCTTTTAGCTTCGCCTTTTGAGGGTGGCAGGGGGGTTGTCTGGGTTCCTTCCTGCAAGAGTGATACTCCTCTGGGCACCTTACTGGCTCATTTGCATACCAAATAAACTGGATTTTGAGACGATAAAAACAACTATTGCTGGAGCAAAGGCACATCTGGAAATAAGGTACTAAGTGCTATTAGGCCATGGCTTTACTTCAATAGCAATTACCCTGGTGACAGATTTCCTTTAAAGCTCTCCTACAGCAGTGAAGAAAAATGGCTGGGTTGTTATGGAAACCTGGAGTAAAACTGTATGTGGAGGCCAACGGCCTGCGAGCTTCTATTGGCTGATAAGTGTCATGTGACCAAGCTTCTATTTGCTAATGCATTTTTGGGGAATATATCTCAGGAACGGTACCGTCCTAGAGACCTGAGACCCGGTCTAAAACCTTCCCGGACACCTGATGTACCTGTATGCCGAATTTCATGATTGTAAATGCGACGGTGCGGATTCCTTTAGCGGACATAGACCCTCCCCCACCTTACGTCCACACCTTTTTATTTATTTACTATTAGTTATGTCTTTTTGAGATGCCATAAAGATTATATATATTTCATTAGGATATTTTGATCGATATATTCTTAGGACCTTCTTCTTTATGTTGTGATACTGTTGACATTCATCCTTTTATTAATGACTGAACACAACAAGAAGTCTTGATATCAATTAGCCTTTATTTGTATTTCAGAGACATGGACTGATTTTGATCTTCGATGCTTTATGTAGGTTATTCCAGCAAAGTGAATTGTACATCTTGTCTTGCTCATATCTCTCTGTTTCATGTAAAATCCGAAACAATTTTTCTTTAATATTTATATAAAAATACAATTACAAAAAAAAAAAGCGAGTTGGCTGGTAAGGAAAACCTACCTCTCTGGATGTCCTGATAATTCTGGCCACCTGGAAAGACATGTAGTTCTTGGAATGTGCCAAGCAGATGGGTCAAAAGAGAAGATCCTTTCAACTGGCACCAAAATTTAAAAACCATTATCTTCTCCTTCACCAACTTCTGTTCCCGAACCCATGCAGGTGGACAGAGTAAGGCTGTCTGATGAAAATTCTAACCACAGACCTACCAATAGACTGTGCCTGCACTGTGGTGGCAGTGGTCACTTTGCATCTGTCCTCAAAAGCAGGAAAACTCCAGAGCCCAGGACCAGTTGGAGAGGCGCCCCTAGGTGAAGATCAGTCCTCGCCACAGCCATCTTTGCCCTATGGAGGTACTCTGCTCACCGGGTTAGCCCTCCTTGATTCTGGCTCAGCAGGTATCTTCCTGCAATAGCACATGGTGGACCAGTATTACATACCTGTTTGACATCTCAAAAGACTCTTGCTGGTGACTTCTGAGTCCGTGCGTTTCATCACCTTGGATCTGCAAATGGTTAACTGCATTCTGAAAGAGATCTCTATTGATGCTTCAAAATTGTGAAGCCAGTCGGGGCTGCCATGGCTCCGTATGGATAAATATCCGCTGCCTCCAATCTCAATTGTTTCATTGTCTCCATGAGGCAAAATGTATATGTATATATTTTTTTTTTTTTTACAATTTGATCAGGGTTCGCCAAGGAGACAAATGGAAAACAGTTTTTTAGTACTCGAGATGGCTGCTACGAATATTTAAAGATGCACTTCGGTTTAAGTAATGTGTCAGCCGTATTTCACAGATTGCTCAATGATATTTTCAGAGACCTTCTGTACGTATATATTGGCGTACATTCTTTTGTCACCTTCATGTTTCTTCTTCATGTCAACCCAAAGACATGTGAATGCTGCTTCAGAACTGGCTTTATGCAAAATTTGAAGAAAAAAAAAACTTACTCTTAAGAAATCTTCCCTTCCATTCCTTGGTTGAGGTCCCTGGGTATTTACCCTGAGATTTCGGTTCTCTGGTGACCAGTAAAGGTGTGTCAAAGTCCAGTGCTCCTCAAGTTCTCCTGTGTTTATCCTGCATAAGTTCCTTTTTGTTGTTCAGTCGTGTACCCTTCCTACCTGTGTTCCTGCACTTCCAGTTCTAGTTCTGTTTGGGCTTAAGTAAACCAGTATGTCTGCCTTGTCCTGCCAAGTAGCCAGCCTGCCCTGCATATGTCCCCACCACTACCCCGACCGAAAGCTTTCCCGTGTATGACCTAATCTACGTTAAAAGTGTGCTGCCTGGATCTAAAACAAAAACAAAACAGCATTCTAGTCTTGCTGTCTGTTCAGACTACACCTGCGGTTTTCATGCGTTTTCCATAACCGGAGCTCCCAGTACCTGCACCAGAATCCCTGACCCCAGTGGGTCAGCTGCCAAATATACCAGGACAATCCTATGAGGCATCAGCCTGGCCTGTGTCCCTGCAGCAAAGTCCAAATCCCTGTACAGAGGTTAATGGGTTAATACCAGGGGAGTGCCAGGATAATGACATTAGGATTAGCTCCAAGTCAAAACTGTTTGTTGGCAGAGTGGGTCCACACCCACTGATCCATAACTAGCAGTGCTGATCAAAAGTAAAGATCATGGCAAGGACACTATCCTGGTGGCAGAGGAGACCTACTATTAGCTCATCGAGGGATCACATTACAAGCTACATACAGATATCTATGGGGATGGGAGGAGGAGGAGCTGCTGGAGGATGAACAAGGAAGACCAACTTTTCTATCCCACCCCAGTGCTGGATTCACAGCTACACCGCACAGTACTTTTGTACAATGGTCCTCCAGACTAGTGCTGTTTCTGAGGGTGTGCTACAGAGAGTTTTTGGGAGCAGTATTAAATCTAACACATCAGTTTTTAGGAGTTGGTAATAGATTTCAGCGTAAAGGTCCCTTTACACTGGACGATATTACAGCAGATTGTTGGGAAGGACAATCTGCTGATCGCTAGCGGAGGAGACATGCAGCAATCTCCTCCAGAATATGTGATCGCTAATGTGGACCATATCCTCCGACCATTTGTATAGTCCCTGCCCTCTTATGTTAGGGATTCGGGGGACCTGTTGACTAAATTGGAGAATATATGTATAGAACCATACTGGTTCTTGGCCACAATAGATGTCAAGGCCCTTTACTTTTCTATTTCCCATGAGAAGGGCCTCAAAGCCACTGCACACTTCCTGAAGGCTAGGGGCCAACAGTACTCCGCACATAATTTGGTCCTCGAGTTGCTGGACTTTGTTCTGTCCAGCAATTTTTTCCTGTTTGATGGCTGGATATACCACCAGCTCAGGGGCACCGCTATGGGCAGCTTGTGTGCGTCGTCCTATGTGAACTTGCTCTTGGGCTGTTGGGAGGAGACGGTTGTCTTTGGGGACACGCCCTGCTGGTACTCAGAATACATCGCCCTCTGGTCCCGCTATATAGATGTGGTTTTCATCCTGTGGAGCGGGTCAGAGGGTGATTTCAACAGGTTGGTCCATGAACTTAACCATAATTCCTTTAATCTCAGGTTCACCTCCATAATTGTGAGGGACCATCTGCCCTTCCTGCACATTTCTATTTCCAGGGACGGTAGCGGTGGCCTACAGACCTCCATCTATCGTAATCCAACGGCGACAAACTCCCTGCTCAGGTGTGACAGTTGTCACTCCAGCCCACTTAAACGGGGGATACCCATAGAACAATATCTGAGAGAGACGTAACTGCTCAGAGCAAGGGGAGTTTAAGCGCCAGGCAGATGAACTGAGAAGACTCTTTCGGGAAAGGGGCTATCTGGATAAGACTGGCCTATGAATGGGCCCGGGGACAAACACGTACTACACTCGACCAGGAGAGCGAACCGCAAAAGACCATACGGGTTGTAGGAACCTTCGACTTGGCAGCGATCTTATGTAGAAACTGGGGTACCTTACTGATGGACCCAGACTTGGCCGAGGTACTCAGCCCCCACCCCTCAGTGATGTTTAGGAGAGGTACCAACCTCAGAGACCAACTGGTACGTAGCCATTATAGTCCCCCTGAGAGACAAGGGACATGGTTAGACAGACCAGTCACAGGTTGCTTTAAATGCAGCCACTGTAGGTTTTTGGTACAAGGTAAAATCCTTTACGCTGGATTCCACGGGTAATGCCTACCAGATTTGTAATTTCATCAACTGCCGCACCACGGGTGTATTTATCTTCTCACCTGCGAGTGCGGCAAACGTTATGTGGGTAAGACCCGCAGGGAACTACGCAAGCGCATGGGCGAACACATTGGGGACATACGGAACAACAGGGATACCCCCATCGCAAGACACGTACAGATCGCCCATGGTGGCCGTAGTTCAGTTATCAAATTTCTGGGCATCGAACATGTCAAGAAATCCTACTGGGGTGGGAATTGGGATAAACGCATCCTTCAAAGAGAATGCTGGTGGATTTTTAAACTTAACACCTTCAATCCCCACGGCCTAAACGAACAATTACAGTTCGGGTGCATTCTCTGATTCTTGACACCCTCATAGACTTTATCCTTTACCCCACTTTTTTTTCTGGGCAGTGGGGTGTGACTGTTACCCCTCTGCTATGGCTAGTGGGATGTATTCTGGAGTGTTCCCCCTCTGGCGGGTGTGTTTTTAACCCTGCCTTTAATGTCCCTTCTCTTTGTCTTTGACTGGGGGTGTTTCTTACCGTCCCCCCCAGGGCTTCCTACAGTGGAGGTGTATGTATTGGCCGCCTTACTGACCATCAGCTCCACCCCCTTGATTTGAATGGACGCACCCATGTCTTTGAGTGCTGTCATGTTATTGCTTTCTCTGGCCTCATGCCTTGACGCCTTTGTAAAGCTCTACTTGGACTTTGCCGACCAGGAGCAGTGCGCTTGCCTCGGGGGCGCCATAACGCTTTGACGTCACTGAGGCAGCGCCAGGTACTGGTTCAACAGGTCAAGTAGGGCGCAACAGGGTCAGTTTTTACTCCCTGAGGCTTCTCCACTTTCAAGACTGATTATCTGATAAGTTCACAGCCGAATAATTTTTTCCAGTATAGATAACTGGTATTGAGCTTGCAGGATTAAAGTAACCTCCCTTTCTATTGGCATTTCGTTCATTGCGAACAGCGTTGATTATCTACCTAAACTGGTAAGACCATTCCTTTTTACTTGAAAAGGGGCTTTTTGTCAGACACAAAATAAGTCTATGGGATTCTGGTGTACGGACCTAAGCCAATGTGACCCTGCTTCACCATTGTAGAGCATGGTCTGAGGTCCTGTATCTGTTTGTAGGGTTTTTCTTCTTGAGTATTTGGTTTTACTTAATATTTAAAGTTTAGTTTTATTAGGTTACTGCCCCTCCATTGATTTTCTTCCCCATAAGAACTCATTGACTGCCGGCAGGAGATCGTGTTTACACGGCACAATCTGCTGCTGGTAAACAATCATTTTGGTGTATGCGCAAACGATCGAATTACCCGATGAATGAGTGTTCCACTCGTTCATCAGAAGTGCATTTACACCTCCCAATCATCGCTAACGAGCGTTACTATGAACGCTTGTTAGCAATATTCTGTGCAATTTTCGCCCCGTGTAAAGGGCCCTTAAGACAATGTAAACAGGTTAGGATCATGGCCTAATACAAAGCCAATTCATCCATCAGGATGTGGCACATCACAATTCCTGCAGGTGGGCTTAGAAGATCTCCTGTGGACTTCATCCTAACAGCTATGAGCTCCTGCTTACCAACTCCAGCCAGTAGAAGACTTCAGCTTAAATATTCCCCCAAGCAAGAAGCAGATGGAAAAGGGAAGGGCTCTGCTACTGGTGGAGGAGGGCACAAAAGATCGGAAAAACAAGTGATGTTTAGTAAAAAATAAATAAATAATGACTGGACCACTGTGCTTTGACTCGTACTCAGAAGAGGTATTTCTAGATGAATAATAGCAGTGCAGGTAAATAAGAAACCACCAAAACTGGGCAAATATGAGCCCAGAACCAGGATGGCGGCAAGGATAAGGCCCACCCTAAACTGTGCATGCACTCACTTCCAGTCCATGCACAGAGTCTACAGATTATACTGGTCTATCATATGGCCACCAGAGGAAATCACTGTCTCCAGAAAATATGCAGAACATTGACAGAGCCTAACTCAGATTACCACCAAAGATGCCAGTGCTCTCATATATGTACCAGATGATGGCTCCTGTGCCAACACCACCACAACCCTGGTGACTATCAAGATTGTCACCACCTCAACATCTGAACTGGCCAAGCTCTCACATGTACAGGAAATCTACAACACCAGAAAACACAACAACAATGGACACCATGTCTATAGAATGATCCAGGCATAAGCACGGATATACCACAATTACCAGAGACCCATCAAAGATTGCCACCATGCCTACAGTCTGATCCGCACATTTGCTGAAATTCCTAGGAAGAAACCCAGAATGGCTCCAGAATCACTGAGCAGTACAGGTAATGGTGAAGGTAGAGGCTGATCAAGAGCAAACACCCGTCCGCCCCAGGGGAAGACGAGCAGACACCCGTCCGCCCCAGGGGAAGACGAGCAGACACCCGTCCGCCCCAGGGGAAGACGAGCAGACACCCGTCCGCCCCAGGGGAAGACGAGCAGACACCCGTCCACCACACCAGGAAGACAATACAGCACTATAGTGCTCATTATTCTGTTAGCTCTTAATGTCACCAGTACAAACCAAGCAGTAGGAGAGGTAACTCCGACCCTAATGTATGAGCGGCGTGCAGGATGTCCAGGAGAAGAGCAGCAGCCGGTAACCAAGTTCTATCTGCAGTCACAACTCCCTCCGCTCCTGCACATAACACAGGGGTCACTGCCCGGAGTGCTACTTTACTGGAGCCTCACCTTACAAAAATAAATAAATTGAATTGGACTGGCACTCTGTATGTGTGGTGATATGGAATAAATACAATAAATGGTGTAGTAAAATGTAAGTGATCACCGTTTAATTCATAGACATAGTATAACACAATAAAATACACAATATAATAAAAGCATATATATACTAAAAATTGGTGGATAGCAGCACTAGCATATATTGATAACTTTGTTAGTTCATATAATGTGGTTGGTGTCTTGTAATAAACAAAATAGTTTAAATCGAGTAGTTGTCCTTCCAATCACGCTATATAGTGCAAAAAACAATCACATGCAGATATGAGATCCAATGATTGTATAACTTGTATAAAAAGTTCAGCACAAATGTATCGGCTCCTAGATAGCGATAAAAAGCAGTCACTGGGATGTAATGTTCCAAGGTAAGAGAATTGGATTGATTCTTACCTTGAACCCGCTGGAGTAAAAAGCAAACAGTCACTCACGTGTGCAGATGATCCCGCGTTTGGGGTAAGTGCTGGAACGATACGGTATATGACGTATTGTCTTAAGCGCCGGAGCAATGTGGTCTATGGCGTGCTATGGTAGACGCTGGAGTAGTACGGTCTTTTGCGTGTTACTGGCTTGGCCGTCTGTATCGCAATGTGTACTGCGTCCCACGTGGTTCGTGACGTACCTCCAGTCCGGGACTTCAGCAGAATATCGCGTGATCTGGTGTGCGGCAGTCCGAATAGCAGAGACTGTGCTCGGAAAAATCTGGATAAAGTTATTCACTGGAGCGCTCCAGTTATTACAAGGAAATATTCTTAGGTTATATTTCCATCTGAGTAAATGAAGAAGGCCTTAATTCTGATGGGAGTATATCAGCTGGTTACGCCAGACGCGTTTCGGGGATCTCTTCCCCTTCCTCAGTGGCAGCTGATCTCCCAAAGTTTAGAATGAATTTATATAGACTGCATAGAGAAATATAAAAAGTGGTTTGGATTCTCGATTCCAGTTTCTTGTTCTTTGTTCCATTCATCATAGGTACTTGCAAAAAGCGGCCTGGATTTTCAATTTCAATGTTACATTTATCATCGGTGCTGCTCTGTGCAACATTGACACAGTACCTCAAAACGTTACTTGGTTAAAACCTAACTGAATACTTGTTAATAGGATACATTGGATGGATACAATGAATAAATAAATACTGCAATGGTTAGTTCAAAACAACTATAAAAATAAATATATATATAAATATATAATCAAGCAAAATATAAGAACGAGAGGGTTGGTTAAAAACATATATGCACATTAAAATGTAGATAATTAAAATGTGTATATCTTATATATATATATATATACACACACTACATGTATAAGAGAAAAAGATAAAAACATATGAATATAAAAAATAAATAAAACATATATTATTGATACATATTGCTTGATGTCATTCGATAATGGCAAGACTATAGTATTCAGATATATTTGAAAGGAGAAATATAGTTTTCGAACATATTGGAAAAAAAGGAGTCTATTTTCCGGACGTATTAAGAAGAAGGAATCTATTTTCCGGACGTATTAGAAAAAAGGAGGAGATGGTAAAAGGGGTGTGTGTCCAACCCGGAGGGAGGGACTCAGTGCTGATAGACAGCCTGACATGAGGCTCACCATCAGAAAAGGACACACAACCCATGTCTATAAAAAGCCAAAGATTTCTAAGTCGGCGTTCAGACCCAATGGAATGAAACTCCCAAAGTCAAATATCAGACGTGATTCAGCCCTAGACATTCTATCTATATGCTTCCCTCCCCGCCAGTGTGTATCAATCTTTTGTAATGCCATAAAAAACATACCTGTTGGGTCTTTGTTATGGACTTCTTTAAAATGTTTGGATAGTGAATGTTTTATGTATCCATTCCTGATATTGCGCAGATGTTCACTTATCCTTGTTTTTAGGCATCGTTTTGTCCTACCAATGTATTGTTTTCTACACGGACATTGGATAAGATAGATTACGCTGGAGGAATTACAAGTGAGAAAGCTTTTTACCGTTAGGGAGAAGGTATTTTGTGATGAACTAATGTCAGTGGTTTTTCTTGCAAATTTGGTAGTTTTGCATCCTTGACATTTTCCGCATCTGTAGAATCCTTTAAGACTCATCCAATTTCCAGTTAGAATGGTTTTCTTGGGATTATATTTAACCGAAGGTGCAATTTTTAAGCCCAAATTTTGTGCCCGAGTGTATGTAACTTTTGGTCTTGATGGTAAAAATGAACCGATTATTTTATCCTGTGTCAGTAGGTGCCAATATTTGTTAATAATGCGGTCAATTTTTTTATATTGAGTGGAAAATGGTAATATGATCCTAAAGTCCGTTTTATTATCTATAATTTTATTTATTGTACAGTTATTTGGATTCTTGGGATCTTTTTAAAATAAAGTGTCTCTTGGTATTTCGTTTACCCTCTGTAACGCTGTTTCCAGGACATGTGTGGGATATCTTTTGTCTGTGAATTTGTCCTTCAATATTTCAGCTTCTTTTTGATATTGTGAATCTTCTGTGCAATTTCTTTTCAGGCGACGGAACTGTCCAACAGGGACATTCGTCAGCCAATGGGGCAAATGGCAACTTGAATATAAAATGTATCCATTTTTGGCTGTCTTTTTCTGAAACGTCCGGCATATATATCTATTTTCATTTTTCATTATATTTAAATCAAGGAATTCCGTTTCTAACTGATTCATATTTACTGTAAACGTTAGATTATGGCTATTGTTGTTCATTTCAGAGATAAAGGAACATAAACTAGTTTCATTATCTCTCCAGATCAGGATGACGTCATCGATATATCTGCGCCAGAGCACCAGGTTGCCCCCTATATTGGGATCAATGAACGTTTCTTCCCAATGGGCCAAAAACAAATTAGCATAACTGGGGGCAAACCTGGTGCCCATGGCGGTCCCCGTGATCTGGAGATAATAGTTATTTTTAAAAAAGAAATAATTATGTTCTAATATATGTCTGACACCTTCTATAATAAATTTTGATTGTTCTACTTTTAGATTTTCTTTCTTTAATTGAGCTTCAAGAGCACAAAGACCTTGATTATGATTGATCACTGTGTACAGTGATTTGATATCTAAGGTTGCTAGGATCCAGTTGTCTTCTACCTTCAATTTTTCTAAAATTTCAATAATCTCTGTAGTATCCTTCAAGTATGATTTTGTTTTTTTGACTATTGGTTGTAACCACGAGTCTATGTGTTTGGACAGATTCGCGGTTAAAGATCCGATGCCGGATATTATGGGACGGCCTGGTGGGCAGGCTGCATCTTTATGTACCTTGGGTAGGCAATATAGCACTGGTAGCCTACCAGGTGTTCCCATAATAAAGTTGAATTCCGTTTTACTAAGGATTTCTAAGTCTAGTCCTTTAGTGCTATATTTAAGTAATTTTTCTTTAAAAGAGACAGTTGGATCACCCTTTAAAATCTTATAAGTTTCGGCATCGGATAAATGTCTTAGGCACTCTTTGTTATAATCCTGAGTGTTTAAAATTACTATAGCGCCCCCCTTATCGGCGCTATAGTAATTTAATTTATTTATTTATTTTTCTAATCCTATCTGTAAGGGTGATACAGCTTTTCTGGCCTAGAGCACCTGGTCCTGCTTTGCATAAGAGTGAGCTATTCCTTTAACACTTTTCTCAAGCCTCACCTTACAAAGTCTGACCGTTTGTGCATGAACTGAGGACCTGTATGAAATGTTTCTGCAAGGTGTTGTCCCATTTATTAGAAATAATCATTATGACCTGTAAATGAACACGGACTTAAGAGACTTAGCCATTGTCTGCCAGGGGTGTCTCGGGATTCTGATTTATTGCTGCAGGAGCTGGCGACATTCCACTAGGAGGTGAAGATCACTGGTTAAACTATATAAAAGCTGGAACTTTTCAGCTACTGGTCAAAGTCCATCTACAGAAGGACACTTTGCGTAGAAAACGGCGCTCTCCATCAAGACCGACTGCTTCTGCTGAAAAGGGCTTCACAGACGATGTGTCTGTCCGATGATGTTATATCAGTCGGTGATGTAAGTTTTCTATTTGTGTACATATATGGGTATACTATTACTGTTTTATATAATAATATCATATTAAACTTCATTTTAATTGTAGTTTTCACCTTAATTTGAAGTGTAGCTGCAGTAAAGAGTCTCTCTATAAAGAAGTTTTGTCCGGCAAAACACCTGAAGAAACCTCCCAATTCCCTTCCTCCATTCATGATTCCATACCTGTGGTCACATGGACTGGAATGTCCTCCTCCACCTCACTCTTACACGGGGGATCGCCCATCATCCGCTCTTCTTCATCCTCCACTTTAATATCAGTCACATCTTCCCCCTGATTTGTCATCTGTAACAATTCAGGACAATACAGCAGACAGGTGGGAAATCTAACAGATCCACATAGGAGACCCCCACAATCTATGACCCCTCTATGACTGCAGGACCCCCCTATATAGATGTGTATAGGGCTTAGCTCCATCTACCTGATGGTTCTCTGGGAGCTTCTCTTCTGGACAGTCCTGGGAATACAGAGGACGGGGACATCTCTCGGGGGGATTTCTCCTCCTGGATCCATCTGTAGGAAACACACAGGGACAGGAGAGATTATTACATGTGATGATGAGATGATGGGAGTAGTATCCAGGTGACCCATGACAGCCCCCCTCCTTACCCTGCTGATCGCCCCATAAATCCATCTCATCTTCTTTATCTTTAACCTCAGCCTTAATATCCATCAGATTTTCATCCTAAAGAAGAGAAATGTAAAAGGGTTAATTACTCTTACCGGTAATTGGATTTTCCAGTAGCCTCAACAACTTACAGGAGGGTGTCCCCGTCTCCCCAGGACAGGAAACGTAGAAGCTCAAGTTTAACCCTTTAAGGACCCATGACGTAGCTGTAAGTCATGGGTCCGATCCCTAAACCTGGCGCTCGCTCGCACGTGCAGCGGGCTCCTTAGCCGGCGGGGCTTTTGCGATTTTAATCAGCAGAGACCCGCGGCACATGTATGCGATCAGCCATAACGCTGATCGCATACATCTTACCCTTCAAATGCCGTGGTCAAAATGTGACCACGGCATCTGCGCAGACTGGAACCGGAAGTCGCGAGCTTCCGGTCCGGTAACAGCTTTCCCCGGCTGAGATCAGGGAACCTGTTACCTTGCGCTTCAGAGTCAATTAGATATATACACTCACCTAAAGAATTATTAGGAACACCTGTTCTATTTCTCATTAATGCGACCATCTAGTCAACCAATCACATGGCAGTTGCTTCAATGCATGTAGGGTTGTGGTCCTGGTCAAGACAATCTCCTGAACTCCAAACTGAATGTCAGAATGGGAAAGAAAGGTGATTTAAGCAATTTTGAGCGTGGCATGGTTGTTGGTGCCAGACGGGCTGGTCTGAGTATTTCACAATCTGCTCAGTTACTGGGATTTTCACGCACAACCATTTCTAGGGTTTACAAAGAATGGTGTGAAAAGGGAAAAACATCCAGTATGCGGCCGTCCTGTGGGCGAAAATGCCTTGTTGATGCTAGAGGTCAGAGAAGAATGGGCCGACTGATTCAAGCTGATAGAAGAGCAACGTTGACTGAAATAACCACTCGAGGTATGCAACAAAGCATTTGTGAAGCCACAACACGCACAACCTTGAGGCGGATGGGCTACAACAGCAGAAGACCCCACCGGGTACCACTTATCTCCACTACAAATAGGAAAAAGAGGCTACAATTTGCACAAGCTCACCAAAATTTGACTGTTGAAGACTGGAAAAATGTTGCCTGGTCTGATGAGTCTCGATTTCTGTTGAGACATTCAAATGGTAGAGTCTGAATTTGGCGTAAACAGAATGAGAACATGTATCCATCATGCCTTGTTACCACTGTGCAGGCTGGTGGTGGTGGTGTAATGGTGTGGGGGATGTTTTCTGGGCACACTTTAGGCCCCTTAGTGCCAATTGGTCATCGTTTAAATGCCACGGGCTACCTGAGCATTGTTTCTGACCATGTCCATCCCTTCATGACCACCATGCACCCATCCTCTGATGGCTACTTCCAGCAGGATAATGCACCATGTCACAAAGCTCGAATCATTTCAAATTGGTTTCTTGAACATGACAATGAGTTCACTGTACTAAAATGGCCCCTACAGTCACCAGATCTCAACCCAATAGAGCATCTTTGGGATGTGGTGGAACGGGAGCTTCGTGCCCTGGATGTGCATCCCTCAAATCTCCATCAACTGCAAGATGCTATCCTATCAATATGGGCCAACATTTCTAAAGAATGCTATCAGCACCTTGTTGAATCAATGCCACATAGAATTAAGGCAGTTCTGAAGGCAAAAGGGGGTCCAACACCGTATTAGTATGGTGTTCCTAATAATTCTTTAGGTGAGTTTTTGAAGCAAAGACAACAGCTTAGGAACAGAATAAAAGGGGACGAAATTCAGATAGATAATAAATCTCCAATTTCCGATAAGCAAAACTTCCCTACATCAAAGATGGTCCGCGTTTCTGAAATATTTGGGGACATCTAAGTAAGTTAATATGCATCTTCTTACATCCAGATTGATTTTTTTTTAATCTGTTTCTGAGGATGGATTTGGACAGAAGGAAGGCAGGGATACCTCCTGCTGACGATGGAATCTGGAAACAACTTTTGGCAGAAACATCGGAGCATGACTGAGAATAATGCTGTCTTCTAAGACTGTGAGGTAAGGTGTTCTGCAGGATCAGGCTTGGATTTCCCCAACTTTTCTAGCCGATGTAATTGCCAATAAAAAGGTGGTCTTAAACGTCAGAACTTTTAATGAAATATCCTGTAAGGGTTTAAAGGGCGCATCCGTCAAGCGCCAGGTTCAAATCCCAAGGAGGTATGTTGGAATAGACCAATGGACATAGTCTCGTTGCCCCTTTTAGGAACCGTTTTATTAGGGGTAGATCAGCGAGTTTTGTTTCTAGAAAATTTACTTAACGCTGAAACTTGCATTTTAAGGGTGCCTGGTCTGAGTCCTCTATCTAGACTTGCTTGTAGGAATTCCAGTATTAGGGGAATATCAGGATCTCGATAGTGACACTATCTATTTCCTGCAAATTTTAAGTAGGCTTTCTATGTTCTTGTATAAATCTTGGAAGTGGTGTCCTTTTTACTGAACAAAAGGGTGGATATTGCGGTCACCAATATTAGGAAAGTTTTGCTGGCCTTGTCGGTGGCAAAGACGGAGAGATATATTGGGCGTAATCCTGCCATAGTAACGTTAGATGCTGAAAAGGCTTTTGACAGCCTAAACTGGAGCTGGATGAACTTGGTCTTAGATGAAATGGGTTTCACAGGTCTTTTCAGAACAGTGCTAGAAAAGATTTACCATAACCCTAAAGCAAGGATATACAATGCAGGCCATTTATCCAGTACATTCGATCTTCAAAGAGGGGCTCGACAGGGCTGCCCATTGTCCCCCCTGCTATTTGACCTGGCTATCGAGCCATTGGCGAGATATCTGGATACGCAAGGAGTATTTGTGGGGTTGGAGGTGGGTAAGAAGAGTCTGCGAGTAGCACTATTCGCGGATGATATAGTACTCTTTATGGCAGACCCTGTTGGGGAGCTACATACAGTAACGCAAATTTTGAGTCTTTCTCCGGGTTCCGAATAAATCTAACCAAAAGTGAAACACTCTTAGGGACAAAAAAGGTGTTGAGACTGGTAGTCAAAGAGCGTCCATAGCAGGTGTGCCAATAGCGAAATATAATATAAAATATCTTGGAATACGTATAGGTAGCAGTTTAGAGTCCATATATCGGCTGAACTATGCCCCACTGATAGACAAAATAGTGAAGGAATTGAAACAATGGCACGACTTACCATTGCCGCTGATGGGTAGGAACCACCTATTAAAAATGATGCCCATGTCCAAGCGGCTTTATCCCCTGCAAATGATTCCTTTACTGTTAAAACACCTGGATGTGCAGAAACTAAATAAAGCCTTACCCACATTCTTGTGGCACGGAAAACGGCCCAGAATCTCACTATGTAAATTGATGGCTACCAAAGAAAGATGTGGCATTGCCTTCCCAGACATCAGGGGGTACAACCTTGCGTGTATGGCGAGGCATATAGCCGACTGGATCAATGGGACGAGTCACTACTCGACGCTATCCTTGGAGGGGGGGTTTTGTGCCCCCTGGTCACTGGTGGCACTGTTGCATTCCAGACTGTCATTCCCTCTTGGATAAAACAATCCATCATAATAAAAAATACCATAGCAGCATGGAGGATTTTGCGTAAGCGATATTGACTTTTAGGGTGTCAAAGCACTTACCGCTGTGGAGTAACCCAGAATTCAAATTGGAACAGACAAATAGCCTTTTCTTGGAATGGAAAACGAAGGGTATACTCTTGGTGCAGCATCTTTTACATGCTCAAGAGCCCAGATGGCTTAAAGAGGAGGAGCCGATAGCCAAAATTTCCTTCAGACCCTTCCAGACTATATAATATGCACAAGTGAAAAAGGCCATCATGTCCAACTTGGTGGTTGTTCACAAAGAAATCACCGAAACACTCTAGATAAAATACTAGATCTGGGGGGCGGGGGATTATCGGTTTCGCAATTATACTTCAGACTAAAAGAGGCAGATTCCCAAACAGACAGGGTAGAGGATTACAGAAAATGGGAAGAGCAACTGGGAATTGAAAATGGATCTCGAATGATGTGCCAGAGATGGATGAGAGTTAGGAAACATATCATTATTGATTTTTTTTTTTTTTTTAAACTCGTTTTATTGGAGTATAAAGGTGCAATAGTAACATACATGACATTTTGACATGTCAATAAAGTCAATATATGAAAATTCAAAGTCAACATGCAAGTTGACATTAGACAAACAAAAGAAACAAACCTTCCGTGGTACATTAATCCGAAAATAATTTCCCCTGGACGCAGCAGGGTAACTGGCAGACACCATTACCAATCCGAAAAGAGTTTCACACTAGACATTTCAGGGACATCATCATAGATGGATATTGAATACATAGAAAAAAATAATAATTCTACATTTCCCATCAAAACCTGCATAGATAAATAGATATGAGAGCTCATCGAGAATTCAGCGTACTAGCGGACGCACACCACTCCCCCCCACTTTCTCAAATTTCCAGTGATTAACATTAGTATTACCCGTTTCCAGTGATTAACATTAGTCACCCTATCGGCCATCCACCTAACGGCTATCGCCTTCCTAGCCACAAATAAAGTTTCCTCCAGGAATATCCTGTGGTGATGAGACCACTGCTCCTCGTCTACAATTCCCAGCAGGCACATCTTAGGACATAGGGGAACAGTACCTGGCACTAAATCTGACAATAAGGATGTCACATCCCTCCAAAAACTCTGTATAATTCTACACTCCCACATCATATGCCAGAAATTGGCATTGGCCTGATGACATCTTAAGCAATTGTTGTTCTCCATCCTACCCATTCTAAACAACCTGCTAGGTGTAAGATAGCTCCTATGAAGTATGTGTAGCTGTATCATCTTATTGTTGACCGAGGGGGAAACTCTTGTAGGAGCTGCTAACGCCTCGGCCCATTCTGTCTCAGAAAGGGATGTAATGCAATTCCTCCACTTGTCTTCTACGTTCAGAGGGGACGTGATCATCTTCGTGGTTATGAGGTGTGTATAGATAGCCGATATGAGCCCTCTAGGACCTTGTGTGGACAGTACTCCAATCAATGGATAGTTGGAGATCTTTCTAGAGCCTCTCCCAAACTGTGCAGAGAGGGCATGTCTAATCTGTAGATACCTGAAGAACATGTGTCTCGGGATGCCAGATTTATCCTGCATTTGAGAAAAGGATCTCAGGGATCCTCCCTCATATAGGTCTCCCAGGGTCAGTATCCCATGATCCTTCCACATCGCAGCGCCTTCATGACTACTCAAATGCGGAAACGTAGGGTTTCCCCAAAGGGGTATTGCGTCCGGCAGGTCAGAGTACGCCTTTAGTTTAGCTGCCTCCCAAACCTGATGAGCCAGTCTATGTAGTAAGAGGGCTCTACCGTGGAACAGACTAATATCTTCCAGTACCGGCCCATAGGGAATGTAACTGAAGGAAGTCCTGCAAATAGAACTCCGCATTGGGGAGGGGCTGCGAGGAGACCCAGGAGGTTAGATAACGTAGTTGACCCGCTAGGAAGTACAGGAACAGGTCTGGAAGTGCCCCCCTCCCCCCCCCCCCCCAACTTGGGCCTCTGAAGAGTACGGAGCGCCAACTTCCTTCTAGCCTTACCCCAGATGAAGGCGGACATCATAGAATGGAGGCGATCAAAGAACCTTCTTGGGATGGTCGTACTAGCATGTTCCAATACATATAAAGCTTTGGGAAGAAGGACCATCTTTATGAGGTTCAGACGCCCTATCAGAGAAATAGGAAGAGATTGCCACGCTGCAAATTTCTTCGTGAAAATCGAGGTTAAAGGCTCTATGTTCAAAGTATATGCTGAGGGGGATCTCTAGTTATTATGATACCCAGGTATTTAAACCGATCTACAACTGTTAGATTGCAATATATCGCAGGCCAACCCTCAGGCCTAAGAGGCATCAGAGCAGACTTGGTCCAATTAATATGCAATCCAGAGAAACGGCCAAAAGTTTCAATTAACTCAATTGCCCTAGGTAGCGACTGCTCCGCCCTATCCATAAAAAAGGATCAGGTCGTCAGCGTATAGCCCGACTCTGTCCTCTCTATCTCCTAAGGATATTCCACTGTAGACCCCATCCTGCCTTAGTCTAAGTGCTAGGTGCTCTATTGAGACTGCAAATAGGAGGGGTGACAGGGGGCACCCTTGTCTTGTTCCTCTACCCAATTCAAAATGACCTGAGTGTGAACTGTTCACCAGTATATTCACTTTAGGCTTCCTATATAACATTTGTACCCACTGGGCAAATACTGGACCAAAACCAAAACATTTCAGTGCTTCCAGACGGCCATTCCACCGAATCAAAGGCCTTGGCCGTGTCCAAAGAAGCTAGGACCCATGGTCTATCTAAGGCTCTCCCTCTTCAATCTATTGGCAATCATTTTCGTAAGAACCTTATAATCCAGGTTTAACAAGGATATGGGCCTGTACGAACCACATTCTAAGGGGTCTTTATCTGGCTTCAAGATGATCACTATGGTGGCGTCATAAAAGGAGTCTGGCAGTTTCTGTTGAGTCTTAGCTGCCTGCAGCATGCTCCTCATTCTAGGGGCCAAAATGTCACCATACCTATTGTACACCTCAATCGGGATGCCATCAGGGCCGGGTGCCGCATGGCATCCTGTATTTCTTCTAGTGTAAAATCCCTCTCAAGCATTTCCCTATCCTCAGCACTCAATTGGGGATGTGTCACCTCCTGTAAGTATGTTGCAATAATGTGACACTGAACTATATAATTCTTGATAGAATTCTTGGAATCTAGCAAGAATGTCCGGCGACTATTCTTTTATCTCTCCGCCTGTTCCTCTTATAAGCAGGAAAGGAGGGGCTGAGGAATTATTCTGGGCAACATGTGCCAGTAGCTTACCTGCCTGACCTCCCTGCTCAAAAGACTGCTGTTTAAGAAAGAAAAGTTTGCGGTCGCACTTTTCCTGCAGGTGTTGCATGTATTGTCTCCCCTTAAGAAGCCAGTCTACCCTATTAACCTCAGAGGGATTTCCAATAAAAGCGTTCTCGGCTACCTTGCAAGTCTCCTGAAGCTCTACTTCCCTACGGTGAGACTCTCTTAATATAAGCTATGGATGATTTAATGCAACCCCGTAAGTAAGCTTTTAACGTTTCCCAGATTAGTAGCTCGTCTGTTGTGTCACCCTGCACCTTAAAGAACATATGGAGTTGATCCGGAATACAATCATTAGACCCCATTAGGGTGAGCCAGAAGGGATGTATAAGTATTTTGTTTCCTCTCTCCCGACCATCCAACAGTAAGAACTTTGCTAACAGCGGGGTGTGGTCAGAGGGCCCCTGCGGGCAGTACTCAATACTCTCCAATTCAGTGAGGGTTAGTGCATTACCCATGATGTAATCTATCCTGGATAAGGCACCTCTAGAGGGGGTGAAGCAAGAGTACTGCACAGTTAGGGGATGTCTCTCCCGCCATAGGTCAAGCCATCCCATTTCAGTGGCCACTTTCAGGAGTGCTGAAGTTGAGCTACTAGACACCACATCTCCCACCTGGCCCCGAAAACGGTCTAACTCCGAATTCATTAGCATATTAAAGTCCCCCATACATATCAATCTGACATTCGGATACTGCACCACAAAGCTCACTACAGCCTGCAGGACAGATGTGCTGGCCGGCGGAGGATTATACACATTAATAATAACGTATGGAGTACAATTGACATATGCATACACAAATATGTATCGTCCGTCTGGATCCGCCACAAGCCTCTGCATTTCCCATCTCAGGCTGCTGTGTATTAAAACCGCTACCCCTCTTGAGTACGAGTTCCCATATGCATTGGCACTCCACTGAACCCACGGCTTCGTTATTCTGTTGCCCGTCTCTAATGTTAAGTGGGTCTCTTGCAAACCCAGAATATGTGGAGCCATCCGACGCACATGCGAAAACACCGCTAACCTCTTCCTAGGTCCACCCAAGCCCCTCACATTCCATGACATAACTGTTAGTCCCGCCATGCTATCCTAAATCCCATGGATTGCATAAGTAATGTGTCCTTAAATAGAATCTCGGTGCCCCTCTCTCTGCCACCCACTCTATACAGCTGCGTCAGATTTTTCCAGGGAATGGTAACGTACCACCAGAACAAACATACAAAAATAAAAAAACAACTAGATGTCAGTAACATCAGATATAAAGCAGGCATTAGGCCCGCAACATTCGTGACCGTATATACGGGGACCTGCATGGTGTACATAGATGTTAACCCAGTGCAGGTATTCGCCGGGTGAGACCCGTGGCCATGTAAAACTAAACAGCCAAATATCAACTAATACGAGTGCAGGAAATTAAAACATTACAGAAAACTTAATACTCCGCATATCCCCAAAATGGGAACCGTGATGGTCATACGATACCAAGGGAATGTTCCTGTGAGCGGAGTCCAGCCATAAACAGATTATCGTCCTACACATGTCGATTTGGAAAAGGTAAGTGTAGTATGGATCCCAAAATTCCTCAGATCACTGTCTTGGTCTGCTGGCTACCCATTCATCGGCCTCCCTCGGGTCCGTGAAAAATAAGGATTTCCCGCCATCTACAACCCGGAGCCGTGCTGGATACGACATGGAGTACTGGACATTCAGCTCACGTAGCTTCCTCTTGACAGCCACAAAGGTGGATCTCTTTTTCTGCAACTCCGCCGAGAAATCAGGGAATAGCGAAATCCTGGAATTATTATACGATAAGTTCTGCGCGGTTCTAGCCAAGTTGAGCAGCAGATCCATGTCCTTCCAATTCAAAAGTCTGGCTGGCAGGGGTCTGGAGGGAGCCCCCGGCGGAGGAGGTCTTGCCGGGACTTTGTGAGCCCTCTCCACAGCATATGTCGCTGAGAACGCGGCACCAGGGAATGTGGTCTTGAACTAATTTTCTATAAAAGACGCCTGATCCATTCCTTCAGCCCTTTCCGGAAGGCCTAAGATTCGGATGTTATTGTGTCTGGATCTGTTCTCCAAATTGTCAAATTTTTGCTGCCACAGCTGAACTTTCTGCTCCAGGTCCAACAGTTTAACCTGCATTGGTCGGGTGATATCTTCCAGCTCTGACACCCTGTGCTCAGTCTGTCTCGCTCTTTCCCGCAGCTGCTGCACATCATGCCTAAGGAGCCCAACATCTACCTTCACCTCCTCAATTTTGCTTGTGAGGGAGGTCTGGCACACAGCGATCGCTGTCATAAGCTGCTCATGGGCTTCTTTAGGGGAGAGCTCGGCTTCTTCCTCACTTTGAGGATCCTGTTGCAGGGTCGGGTTGGCTTCTGACCCCGTCGGATGAGGAATGGGAACCCTCATCTGATGAATCCAGCGGGTCAGAATATGAACCTGTAGAAAGCAGTGGCAGTCTGACTCAAAGTTCGGACGAGGAGGTTGAGGTCCCTGATAGCACCAGGCGTACCCGGCCCTGTGTCGCTAGACCACAGGTTGCGCAGGATGCGCTTCAAGGGCAGCAGAGTGGGGCTGGCGCTGTCGGATTACGTGGTGAGGCATACACCAGCAGCACAGCCCATCCTGGACCTAGTACCAGCACTGCCGTAGAACATGGTGAAGTAGCGAGCACCAGAAGGGCAGTTGAAGGTGGCACGTGCAGTAGTTACCCCGTCGCAGCCACCGCACAGACAGGCCCGTAGAGCCCCTAGAATCCCTGAGGTGCTGGCAAACCCTGATTGGCAGTACCCAACTTCAGCCGTACCTGTAGTTCCCCCTTTCACCGCCCAGTCTGGAGTTCGGGTTGAGACAGCTCAGATCGGTTCGGCCCTGGGATTTTTTGAGCTATTCTTGACTGCGGAGCTCTTAGACTTAGTTGTGGCAGAAACAAATCGGTATGCAACACAATTTATAACCGCCTACCCGGTGGAAACCAGTCCAAGTTTCCGAATGTAAAATTTTTCTGGGCCTTCTCCTCAACATGGGTCTAACTAAAAAGCATGAATTGCGGTCATATTGGTCCACGAACCCGATTCATCACATGCCCATGTTCTCTGCTGCTATGTCCAGGGCACGTTTTGAGGCCATCCTGCGTTTCCTGCACTTTAGTGACAACACCGCCTCCCGTCCCAGAGGCCACCCAGCTTTTGACCGGCTCCACAAAATTCGGCCCCTCATAGACCATTTCAACGAGAAATTTGCAGATTTGTATACCCCTGAGCAAAACATCTGCGTAGACGAGTCCCTAATACATTTTACCGGGCGCCTTGGCTTCAAACAATACATCCCAAGCAAGCGCGCCCGGTATGGGGTCAAATTGTATAAGCTCTGTGAAAGGGTCACAGGCTATACCCACAAATTTCGTGTCTATGAGGGAAAAGATCAGACCCTGGAGCCGGTCGGTTGCCCTGACTACCTGGGGAGCAGTGGGAAGACAGTCTGGGACTTGACGTCACCCTTATTCGGCAAGGGGTACCATCTTTATGTGGACAATTTCTACACAAGTGTGGCCCTCTTCAGGTATTTGTTTCTAGAACAGATTGGCTGCTGTGGCACCGCACGAACTAGTCGCGCGGGCTTCCCCCAACGGCTCGTTACCACCTGTCTTGCAAGGGGGGAGAGGGCTGCCTTGTGTAACGAAGAACTGCTCGCGGTGAAATGGAGAGACAAGCATGACGTTTACATGCTCTCCTCCATTCACGCAGACACGACAATCCAAATTGAGCGAGCAACCCGTGTCATTGAAAAGCCCCTCTCAGTCCACGACTATAACCTTCACATGGGAGGGGTGGACTTCAATGACCAGATGTTGTCTCCGTATTTAGTGTCCCGCAGAACCAGACGCTGGTATAAGAAGGTGTCTGTATACCTAATTCAATTGGCTCTGTATAATAGTTTTGTTCTCTACAGTAAGGCTGGGAGAACAGGAACCTTCCTCAAATTTCAGGAAGAGATCATCGAGAACCTCCTGTACCCAGGAGGTTCCGTGGCCCCATCCACCAGTGTAGTTAGCCGTCTACACGAGCGACATTTCCCCAATGTCGTTGCCGGTACCTCAACCCAACCGTCACCCCGAAAAAGATGTTGTGTCTGTAGCAGGAGTGGAGAAAGGCGTGACACCCGCTATTTCTATCCTGACTGCCCTGACCACCCTGCCCTATGCTTAGGGGAGTGTTTCCGGAAGTACCACACACAGGTACACCTAGCATAGGGATCACATCTCACCAGGACAGGCACACAGGGCCATTAGGGCCCATTCACACAGAGCTGCTGCAAACCTCTCCTTTCACCTGGGACAAAGTGCATAACGCACTTCGCCACATCATTGGGCGATTTGCGCTTTGCACATTGTCCCATGGGGAAGGAGAGGTTTGTCCTATAAAAGTTAAAAAAATAAAATAAAATCACCAGTAAGCAAAAAGGTTAATGTTCAGTTCAAAAAGTTAAAGTTTATATGTTCTGTTCAAAAGTTAATAAAATTATTGCGTTGCGGCCTGTTTTTTTCTTTTCTTTTTTACCTTCCAGGTGGACCAACCGATCGACTAGCTGCAGCACCGATGTGCATTCTGACAGAAGCATTGCGCTGCTGTCAGATTACACACAAGTCGGTGTATGCGGCACTGCAAGACGAGATTTCTCCTCTGCAGTAAAAGATACGTTTGCCGAGGCATACGAGCTGAGGAGGAGGCGGCGTTCCTATGCTTTGGCAAACACTTTGTATATAATTTTTTTTTTTTTTAATCCCGGCAATGATTTATTCATTCATTAATTTATTCATTCATTAATTTTTGTCCCAAGTTAGCGGAAAGTGAGACTTTGTGAGAAAAAACAAAAGCAAAAAATAAATAAATCAATTTCCGCTAACTGATGCCAAAAAATAAATAAAAAAATTCTATGAACTTGCCAGGCCCCTCATTGAATACCTTGGGGTGTCTTCTTTCCAAAGTGGGGTCACATGTGGGGTATTTATACTGCCCTGGCTTTTTAGGGGCCCTAAAGCGTGAGAAGAAGTCTGGGATCCAAATGTCTAAAAATGCCCTCCTAAAAGGAATTTGGGCACCTTTGCGCATCTAGGCTGCAAAAAAGTGTCACACATGTGGTATCGCCGTACTCAGGAGAAGTTGGGGAATGTGTTTTGGGGTGTCATTTTACATATACCCATGCTGGGTGCGATAAATATCTTGGTCAAATGCCAACTTTATATAAATAAAATGGTAAAAGTTGTCTTTAGCCAAGATATTTCTCTCACCCAGCATGGGTATATGTAAAATGACACCCCAAAACACATTCCCCAACTTCTCCTGAGTACGGCGATACCAGATGTGTGACACTTTTTTGCAGCCTAGGTGGGCAAAGGGGCCCACATTCCAAAGTGCACCTTTTGGATTTCACCGGTCATTTTTTACAGATTTTGATTGCAAACTACTTCTCACACATATGGGCCCCTAAAATGCCAGGGCAGTATAACTACCCCACAAGTGACCCCATTTTGGAAAGAAGACACCCCAAGGTATTTTGTGATGGGCATAGTGAGTTCATGGAAGTTTTTATTTTTTGTCACAAGTTAGTGGAATATGAGACTTTGTAAGAAAAAAATAAATAAAAAAAATCATCATTTTCCGCTAACTTGTGACAAAAAATAAAAAGTTCTATGAACTCACTATGCCCATCAGTGAATACCTTAGGGTGTCTACTTTCCGAAATGGGGTAATTTGTGGGGTTTTCTACTGTCTGGGCATTGTAGAACCTCAGGAAACATGACAGGTGCTCAGAAAGTCAGAGCCGCTTCAAAAAGCGGAAATTCACATTTTTGTACCATAGTTTGTAAACGCTATAACAACTTTTACCCAAACCATTTTTTTTTTTTTTGCCCAAACATTTTTTTTTTATCAAAGACATGTAGAACAATAAATTTTGCGAAAAACGTATATATGGATGTCGTTTTTTTTGCAAAATTTTACAACTGAAAAATTTCATTTTTTTGCAAAAAAATCGTTAAATTTCGATTAATAACAAAAAAAAGGAAAAATGTCAGCAGCAATGAAATACCACCAAATGAAAGCTCTATTAGTGAGAAGAAAAGGAGGTGAAATACATTTGGGTGGTAAGTTGTATGACCGAGCAATAAACAGTGAAAGTAGTGTAGAACAGAAGTGTAAAAAGTGGTCTGGTCATTAAGGTGGTTTCAGCTAGCGGGGCTGAGGGGGTTAAATGGCCGGGGTAGCTGTTTGGGAGTTCTAATGACTATTTTTATGTCTACTTTTTATGTGGGCTTGTTATTGCTTCCTATGTTGTGGGTTGCGGGAAAGCTTTCTGTGCCTCACGCTCTCCGTTGGGACTACCGAGAGTGTCCCTTCTTGTAGAATTTATTCTTAGGCTTTCTTTTTTGGGGGGAATTTTCTGAGCAGAGAGAGAACTTTTCTTATTACAATACGGTTGGGCGATAGGCTCTGGTATAACGGATTTCTTGTTATCCTTCAGATATATGTACCGTTGAGTGATGGCGGGTAAAACCAATATTATAGCGTGTAATGCGAGAGGCTTGGGTAGTCCAGTCAAGCGTCAGGCGGTCTTTACAGCTGTTCAACCTTATAAACCAGCCATCTTATGTCTTACTGAGACCCATCTGACACGCCAGCATCACAGACTGCTTGCTAAGCCCTGGATCTCACAAGCCTTCCATGCTACCTTCTCTTCGCAAGCTAGAGGGGTTAGAATTCTGGTCCACAGAGCCATCCCATTTGAATGCCATTCTAGTAAACTAGATTCGGAGGGGGCGGTATGTTTGCTTGCACTGTACTATTTTTAGGGTGCAGTTTCTATTGATAGCTGTCTATGTTCCACCTCCGTATTCCACTGTGGCAATCAAGGAGATTTTGGAATGGATCTCTTACAAACCGCAATTCCAATTTTGATGGTAGGAGATTTTAAGAATTGTCTTGATCCTGAATTAGACAGGTTTTCATCGTCCCAGGCTGCGGCGCCTTCTGGAGAGACCTCATTGGAAAGACTATTGAGAGCGGTAGATTTATATGACCTCTGGAGGATTAGCTTTCCAATGGAGAGACAATTTTCTTGTTTTTCTGCTTCACACTCCTCTCTGTCCAGGATAGATTTGCCTATTGGGTCGCTGGAGGCCTCTTCTTATGTATCGGTAGTGGAATACTTACCCTGCACCCTCTCTGACCACTCCCCTATTCACCTGGCTTGAGGAATCCGGGAGTCGTCGGGGCATGTCACTATGGAAACTTAATCCAATTATTGGATGAGGAAGAGCCACGGACTAGACTCACTAGAGATTTCTTTGATAATAATGTAGGGTCTACATCTCTTAATTCGGTTTGGGATGCCATGAAGGCGTATGTACGGGGCCTCTTTATTCAGAGAATTCAGAGGCGCAAATCTAAGTCTAGAGCACTTACTAAAGGCCATGCAACTAGAGGTGCAGACATGGGAACACAGGTTCATAGGCACGCCGTCCCCACATGTAGAGGCCAAGTGGAAGGAGGCGCAAGCTAGGCTCAATGAGCATCTATTACATATAGCTAATAAGCGTTTTTTTCTACAACAATATTTTGAGGCGGGTGAGAGCACGGGCAGCTTATTAGCAAGGGTAGTCCGTTCACAAGAAGGTCCTTCTAGAATCGCAGCAATACGGACTCCTGACGGAGGTCTTTCCGTTGAGGATGATATTATACTGAAGGCATTCCATGGCTTTTATAGGGAGTTGTACTCCTCTAGAATAGCAGCAAATAAGGAAGATATTCAACAGTATCTTGCTCATATATCGCTTACTAGGCTATCCCCGGAATCGGCTGCTCTCCTGGAAGAACCCCTAACACTAGGAGAATTAGAGATGGCCTTGTGCTCCTCTCCTAATGAGAAATCCCCAGGATCAGATGGACTCCCGGCGGAATTCTTTACACGATATAGGGAGTGTCTTCTTCCTCACCTATTAAATACATTCAATGAAGCCCTACAGGTTGGTATCCTGCCCGCATCTATGCGTGAAGCTATAGTGGTAGTGATCCCAAAGCCAAATAAGGATCTAACCCAACCCGAATCTTATAGACCCGTTTCCCCATTACCGCATGAAGTAAAAATATTAGCTAAAGTATTGGCCAATAGGCTAGATAAGGTCATATCTCCGATAATACACAAAGATCAATCTGGGTTTATGCCAGATAGAAGCACGGCCGTTAATCTAAGGAGATCGTTTCTCAATATACAAAGACCGGTACACACAGGGGGCTGTCATATCACTGGACGCTGCTAAGGCCTTCGACAGTATAGAATGGAGTTATTTATGGCAGGTCCTGACAGCTATGGACTTTGGTAAGGGTTTTATCTCCTGGGTACAGTTACTATACCACTCTCCAGTTGCAAGAATTAGGGCAAATGGGTTGCGATCCAGATATTTCCCTCTACATAGGCGTACTCGGCAGGGATGCCCCTTGTCACCCTTGCTATTCGCAATCGCCATTGAACACCTTGCTTGTCTGCTGCGTACATCGACACACTGGCAGGGTTTGCAGTTGGACCATCGGGAAGAGAGAGTTTCTTTGTACGCGGACGACCTGTTACTATATGTAGGAGACCTGCAGTACTCCATAGATTCTATAATGCAGGAAATTGTTGGATTTGGGACTTATTCCGGACTCACCATTAACTGGGATAAGTCCACGATCCTTCCACTTGAACCACTTCCAGCCTCATTAGATGTTAAAGGCCTGCCCTTACAAGTAGCTGATAGATTTAAATATCTAGGGGTGATGGTGACCTCATCTCTGACGGACTACATGAAGTTAAACATAGAACAATTGATTGCCAAATTTGTCACTAAATCTAATATTTGGTGTAAATTGCCTTTATCAGTTATTGGTCACAGTAATCTCATAAAAATGGTACTTATGCCTCAGTTGTATCTCCTCCATAACTCTCCAGTCTGGATTCCACAAAGGCTGTTTTTTAAAAATCAAGGGGTTTTTAGATCCCTAATTTGGAGGAAAAAGCAGCCAAGGCTAAGTATTGCAACGCTCCAAAAAAGTAAAGAGGGGGGTGGCCTATCTTTACCAAATCCATGGTTCTATTTCATAGCTGCTCAACTGCAACATTTCAAAGGATGGCTCCAGACTGAGGAGTTGGATTCTTCAGCTGCTATTATTTCATTTATAACAAAACAAAGTGCACCGATTGCCACGATGGAATTAGGTTCCTTGCGCTGGATCGCACTCCCTACTTTGTCCCTAGCGACCAAAGTATGGTCTAAATGTAAAAGTATGATAGGTATCAATGGTTTTTGTGATGTTACCCCTTTATGGCGTAATCCCCAAGTGCCTGAGATATTTCGTCTGGAGGGGTTTTCTCCATGGGAGAGGAAGGGTCTATTGTTCTTGGGACAACTTCAATGAGATGGAGTTTTTAAATCCTTTACGCAGTTGCAGGAGGAGTTTAGTTTACTCAACAATCTTTTTTTACCAGTATTTACAATTGAGACATGCGTTTCAGACGCAATTTCCCAAGGGTGTACGGATCTCCGATTCGACCCCTGTGGTTAAACAGTTATTAAATGGCTCCTCCACTAAGGGCCTTATATCCTTGCTATATAGACATATTATTGATACCTCCTCCTCTTCTACTACCATTAAGGCAAAGGTCCAATGGGAAAAGGATCTTGGAGCATTGTCCCAGGAACAATGGACAGATATTCTGGCCCTTACTCCTTTGACGGTTAGTGAATCTCAGCGACTATCACAATTGTACCTTATACATCAAGTATATAGAACCCCACAATTTATTTTCAGATCCAAAAGTGTCCTATATGTGGGAAAGGGGACGCAACATTGCTCCATATTATTTGGAATTTCCCATAATTGTCTTAGGTGTCTGCGTACTCCAATATTTTCATATGTTGTTGTACTTATTTCCAACGATACAAAAACTACGAACTCCTTGATGATGTTATGTGATAATGTTTATTTCATAAAAAAAAAAAGATAAAAAAAAAAAAAAAAAGATTAAAAAAAAAAAAAATCAAACAATTATCGTTGGAGGAACCGTA
This sequence comes from Bufo gargarizans, assembly GCF_014858855.1. Lineage (NCBI taxonomy): Eukaryota > Metazoa > Chordata > Amphibia > Anura > Bufonidae > Bufo > Bufo gargarizans. The sequence continues at coordinate 60,835,912 of NC_058083.1, read as the reverse complement.
GGAGATCGCGTACCAGAAAGACATGCCGATTCAGGGTCCCATACAACATCCAAACCCTCAAATATTCAGACTAGCTGTTTGGATCCTGAAGGCGAGACACTCAGGAACAAGGGTCTATCAGAAAAAGGAATTCTTACCCTGAAAGCCAGCGGGAAAGGAGCAACATCGGCCATATATCTCAGGGTCTGGAAGAGATTTGTGTAGTTGGCTAGTAGAGGAACATCCAGATACTACTTCTCCTCCAATAAACAAGATCTTATATTTTTTACCGAATGGATTAGAGCTAGGATTAAGACCTAGTACCCTTAAGGTACAGATAACAGATTTAAGCACCTTTTATAAAGACTCGGTTAGCGGAACATAGTCAGATCCATAAATATTGGGACATGGACACAATTCTAACATTTTTGGCTCTATACATCACCACAATAGATTTGAAATGAAATGAACTAGATGTGCTTTAACTGCAGACTGTCGGCTTTACCCGCAGACTGTCAGCTTTACCCGCAGACTGTCAGCTTTACCCGCAGACTGTCAGCTTTACCCGCAGACTGTCAGCTTTACCCGCAGACTGTCAGCTTTACCCGCAGACTGTCAGCTTTACCCGCAGACTGTCAGCTTTACCCGCAGACTGTCAGCTTTACCCGCAGACTGTCAGCTTTACCCGCAGAGTGTCAGCTTTACCCGCAGAGTGTCAGCTTTACCCGCAGACTGTCAGCTTTACCCGCAGACTGTAAGCTTTACCTGCAGACTGTAAGCTTTACCTGCAGACTGTAAGCTTTAATTTGAGGGGATTTACATCCACATCAGGTGAACGGTGCAGGAATTACAGCAGTTGCATCTGTGCCTCCCACTTGGGAAGGGACCAAAAGTAATGGGACAGAATAATAATCATAAATCAAACTTTCACTTTTTAATACTTGGTTGCAAATCCTTTGCAGTCAATTACAGCCTGAAGTCTGGAACGCATAGACATCCCCAGACGCTGGTCTCATCCCTGGTGACGCTCTGCCCGGCCTCTCCTGCCACTGTCTTCAGTTCCTGCTTGTTCTTGGGGCATTTTCCCTTCAGTTTTGTCTTCAGCAGTGAAATGCTCAATCGGATTCAGGTCCGGTGATTCACTCGGCCATTGCAGAACATTCCACCTCTTTCCCTTAAACCCTTTGGTTGCTTTTGCAGTATGCTTTGGGTCATTGTCCATCTGCACTGTGAAGCGCCGTCCAATGAGTTCTGAAGCATTTGGCTGAATATGAGCCGATAATATTGCCCGAAACCCTTCAGAATTCATCCTGCTGCTTCTGTCAGCAGTCACATCATCAATAAATACAAGAGAAGCAGCTCCATTGGCCGCCATACATGCCCACGCCATGACACTACCACCACCATGCTTCACTGATGAGGTGGTATGCTTAGGACCATGAGCAGCTCCTTTCCTTCTCCATACTCTTCTCTTCCCATCGCTCTGGTACAAGTTGATCTTGGCCTCATCTGTCCATAGGATGTTGTTCCAGAACTGTGAAGGCTTTTTTAGATGTCGTTTGGCAAACTCTAATCTGGCCTTCCTGTTTTTGAGGCTCACCAATGGTTTACATCTTGTGGTGAACCCACTGTATTCACTCTGGTGAAGTCTTCTCCTGATTGTTGACTTTGACACACATACACCTACCTCCTGGAGAGTGTTCTTGATCTGGCCAACTGTTGTGAAGGGTGTTTTCTTCACCAGGGAAAGAATTCTTCGGTCATCCACCACAGTTGTTTTCTGTGGTCTTCCGAGTCTTTTGGTGTTGCTGAGCTCACCGGTGCGTTCCTTCTTTTTAAGAATGTTCCAAGCAGTTGTTTTGGCAGTGCCTAATGTTTTTGCTATCTCTCTGATGGGTTTGTTGTGTTTTTTCAGCCTAATGATGGCTTCACTGATAGTGACCGCTCTTTCGATCTCGTCTTGAGAGTTGACAGCAACAGATTCCAAATGCAGATAGCAGACTGGAAATGACCTCTGGACCTTGTATCTGCTCATTGTAATTGGGATAATGAGGGAATAACACACACCGGCCATGGAACAGCTGAGAAGACAATTGTCCCATTACTTTTGGTCCCTTAACAAGTGGAAGGCACAGATGCAAACTGCTGTAATTCCTGCACCGTTCCCCTGATTTGGATGTAAATACCTCAAATTACAGCCGACAGTCTGCAGGTAAAGCTGACAGTCTGCAGGTAAAGCGCATCTTGTTTGTTTAATTTCAAATCCATTCTGGTGGTGTATAGAGCCAAAAATGTTAGAATTGTGTTCATGTCCCAATATTTATGGACCCGACTGTAGGTGGATAAGGAGATTCATAAGAGCTGCCAATAGGTTAAGACCAACGTTAAGGTCCAGAGTTCCTTAGTGGGACCCAAACATAGCACTAGTAGGACCAACAAAACCACCCTTTGTTCCCTTATCTGAAATTTCGATGAAACACCTTTCTTTCAAGACAGCCTTTTTAATAGTCATCACTTTCTTAAGACGTATAGGGGAGATCCAGGCAATTTCTTGTAGAGAACCTTACCTCCAGATTCTTGACGATGATATAAGACTAAGATTAGATCCAGGGTTCTTACCTAAAGTAGTCTCAGACTTTCATTGTGAACAGATAGTCTTTCCCTCGATCCCCAACTTTCAGGAAAAGGAGGAGATCGAGGAAAAGAGGAGACTCTTAGATGTAAGACGTACCGTCTTGCAGTACTTAAAAGCCTGCAAAGAATTTAGGAAGGATGATAACCTATTGATCCAGTTTTAAGGCAAAAATAAAGCAAAGAAGCTTTCTAAATTCTAATTGTGGCGGTCATGGTGGATGAAATGGAAAAACCGTAATTAGTCTTACCGGTAATTCAGTTTCCTTGAATCCACCATGACGGCCCGTAAAAATCCTTCCCAAAAAAATAAATATATATAATTATATATGGAACTAGGGTATGAAGAAACATCCTAGGAACTCCTATTACAGTTCACCTACCTTGGTAATTTGTTAAACACTGAAGGGGTGAGTGGTGGGGGCTAGATTTAAACTCTGTGTGTTTCTGCCCCTACAGAGGTCAAGGGTCATCTTATTGTGGCCGTCATGGTGGATTCAAGGAAACGGAATTACCGGTAAGACTAATTACGTTTTATTCATGTTTTGTTTACTCCCTTTCTGGTCAGATTCTGGGGAGACTTCAGCTCCATCTACCTGATGGTTCTCTGGGAGCTTCTCCTCTGGACAGTCCTGGGAATACAGATGACGGGGACATCTCTTGGAGAGATTTCTCCTCCTGGATCCATCTGTGGAGACACAGAGGTGAGAAATTAGAGGCTCCAATATGTTGCCATGACAGCTTTGGGCCTTGATAGACAGCCAGTAAAAATCCCATAGACTGCAATAGTATACTATTACAGTCTCTGAGCAATAAGATCACACGTACAAGTCCCGAGGGGACTAAACATTACAGAAATAAAAAAAACCCCAACAAAAGTAGTTTTTTTTTAAAAGTAAGATATAAAAAAAGGTATCAGCGGGTCTTAAAATGTCCAAAATAATATTAATAATCTTTATATAGCGCTTTACAGTTCATTACAATATAAATTTACCTGAGCAGTGAACGCTGAAGAGGAAAGAAAATTAAAAAAAGCGATCAGAGAGTCGAACCGACCCAAAAATGATAAGACAAAAACACCCTGCAGCTCGCCCGACAAAAACCCAGCGCTCCCTCAGCTCTGTACATGGAAATATTCAAGAGTGATGGGGTCTGAATACAGCGATGCAAAATATGTTTTATTATTTCAGAGGATTTTTTTTTTTTTTTTTTAAAGGAATAAAATAATATAGATTTGGCATCGCCGTACTTGTACAGAACCTCAGAAGGGGGTAGAGCCGGACACATTTCCTGTATACAGGGCACATCCCTCCTCCTGTAGTATATACCGATAGAGCCGGACACATTTCCTGTATACAGGGCACATCCCTCCTCCTGTAGTATATACCGATAGAGCCGGACACATTTCCTGTATACAGGGCACATCCCTCCTCCTGTAGTATATACCGATAGAGCCGGACACATTTCCTGTATACAGGGCACATCCCTCCTCCTGTAGTATATACAGATAGAGCCGGACACATTTCCTGTATACAGGGCACATCCCTCCTCCTGTAGTATATACTGATAGAGCCGGACACATTTCCTGTATACAGGGCACATCCCTCCTCCTGTAGTATATACCGATAGAGCCGGACACATTTCCTGTATACAGGGCACATCCCTCCTCCTGTAGTATATACCGATAGAGCCGGACACATTTCCTGTATACAGGGCACATCCCTCCTCCTGTAGTATATACTGATAGAGCCGGACACATTTCCTGTATACAGGGCACATCCCTCCTCCTGTAGTATATACCGATAGAGCCGGACACATCCCTCCTCCTGTAGTATATACCGATAGAGCCGGACACATTTCCTGTATACAGGGCACATCCCTCCTCCTGTAGTATATACAGATAGAGCCGGACACATTTCCTGTATACAGGGCACATCCCTCCTCCTGTAGTATATACCGATAGAGCCGGACACATTTCCTGTATACAGGGCACATCCCTCCTCCTGTAGTATATACCGATAGAGCCGGACACATTTCCTGTATACAGGGCACATCCCTCCTCCTGTAGTATATACCGATAGAGCCGGACACATTTCCTGTATACAGGGCACATCCCTCCTCCTGTAGTATAGACCGATAGAGCCGGACACATTTCCTGTATACAGGGCACATCCCTCCTCCTGTAGTATATACAGATAGAGCCGGACACATTTCCTGTATACGGGGCACATCCCTCCTCCTGTAGTATATACAGATAGAGCCGGACACATTTCCTGTATACAGGGCACATCCCTCCTCCTGTAGTATATACCGATAGAGCCGGACACATTTCCTGTATACAGGGCACATCCCTCCTCCTGTAGTATATACCGATAGAGCCGGACACATTTCCTGTATACGGGGCACATCCCTCCTCCTGTAGTATATACCGATAGAGCCGGACACATTTCCTGTATACAGGGCACATCCCTCCTCCTGTAGTATATACCGATAGAGCCGGACACATTTCCTGTATACAGGGCACATCCCTCCTCCTGTAGTATATACCGATAGAGCCGGACACATTTCCTGTATACAGGACACATCACTCCTCGATGTGTTAAAGAAAAAAATGGATTAAAATGTAAAATCTGCCAAAAAAGTGAAATTTAAAGATTTTAATCTCCATTTTCCTTTAATTCTTGAGGGTTAACAGTTTGTAAAATCAGTGTTGAGTAACTTGAGGGGTGTAGTTTCTACAATGGGGTCATTTATGGGGGGGTTTCCACTATGTAGGTTCCACAAAGTGACTTCAGAACTGAACTGCGCCTTAAAAAGTGGGTTTTAGTAATTTTCTTAAAAATTGTAAGATTTGCATCTAAACTTCTAACGTCCTAAAAAAAAAAAAAATATGACATTTACATGAAGTAGAATGTGTGACGAGAAATCAGTCTCAGAACGGCTCGGATCAGTAACGGCGTCCCAGAGTTATCACCACATAAAGGGACACAGGTCAGATTGGCAAAATTAGGCTCCGTCAGGAAGGGGGTAAATGGCCCGGAAGTGAAGGGGTTAAAGGGGTTTTTCAGGATCAGGATTTTAGTATTGATGGTCTATCCTCTGGATCAGGCATCAGTATCAGGTCAGCTGGTTGGAGGGGGGCTCTGTGTGTGAACGGGAGGGGGGGGGGGCTCTGTGTGTGAACGGGAGGGGGGGGGGGCTCTGTGTGTGAACGGGAGGGGGGGGGGGCTCTGTGTGTGAACGGGAGGGGGGGGGCTCTGTGTGTGAACGGGAGGGGGGGGGGCTCTGTGTGTGAACGGGAGGGGGGGGGGCTCTGTGTGTGAACGGGAGGGGGGGGGGCTCTGTGTGTGAACGGGAGGGGGGGGCTCTGTGTGTGAACGGGAGGGGGGGGGCTCTGTGTGTGAACGGGAGGGGGGGGGCTCTGTGTGTGAACGGGGGGGGGGGGGGGGCTCTGTGTGTGAACGGGAGGGGGGGGCTCTGTGTGTGAACGGGAGGGGGGGGGCTCTGTGTGTGAACGGGAGGGGCTCTGTGTGTGAACGGGAGGGGGGGGCTCTGTGTGTGAACGGGAGGGGGGGCTCTGTGTGTGAACGGGAGGGGGGGGGGGCTCTGTGTGTGAACGGGAGGGGGGGGGGCTCTGTGTGTGAACGGGAGGGGGGGGGCTCTGTGTGTGAACGGGAGGGGGGGGCTCTGTGTGTGAACGGGAGGGGGGGGCTCTGTGTGTGAACGGGAGGGGGGGGGCTCTGTGTGTGAACGGGAGGGGGGGGGCTCTGTGTGTGAACGGGAGGGGGGGGGCTCTGTGTGTGAACGGGAGGGGGGGGGCTCTGTGTGTGAACGGGAGGGGGGGGGCTCTGTGTGTGAACGGGAGGGGGGGGCTCTGTGTGTGAACGGGAGGGGGGCTCTGTGTGTGAACGGGAGGGGGGGGCTCTGTGTGTGAACGGGAGGGGGGGGCTCTGTGTGTGAACGGGAGGGGGGGGCTCTGTGTGGTGAACGGGAGGGGGGGGCTCTGTGTGTGAACGGGAGGGGGGGGCTCTGTGTGTGAACGGGAGGGGGGGGCTCTGTGTGTGAACGGGAGGGGGGGGCTCTGTGTGTGAACGGGAGGGGGGGGCTCTGTGTGTGAACGGGAGGGGGGGGCTCTGTGTGTGAACGGGAGGGGGGGGCTCTGTGTTGAACGGGAGGGGGGGGCTCTGTGTGTGAACGGGAGGGGGGGGCTCTGTGTGTGAACGGGAGGGGGGGCTCTGTGTGTGAACGGGAGGGGGGTGGCTCTGTGTGTGAACGGGAGGGGGGGGGCTCTGTGTGTGAACGGGAGGGGGGGGCTCTGTGTGTGAACGGGAGGGGGGGGGCTCTGTGTGTGAACGGGAGGGGGGGGGCTCTGTGTGTGAACGGGAGGGGGGGGGCTCTGTTGTGAACGGGAGGGGGGGCTCTGTGTGTGAACGGGAGGGGGTGGCTCTGTGTGTGAACGGGAGGGGGGGGCTCTGTGTGTGAACGGGAGGGGGGGGCTCTGTGTGTGAAACGGGAGGGGGGGGCTCTGTGTGTGAACGGGAGGGGGGGGCTCTGTGTGTGAACGGGAGGGGGGGGCTCTGTGTGTGAACGGGAGGGGGGGCTCTGTGTGTGAACGGGAGGGGGGGGCTCTGTGTGTGAACGGGAGGGGGGGGCTCTGTGTGTGAACGGGAGGGGGGGGCTCTGTGTGTGAACGGGGAGGGGGGGGGGCTCTGTGTGATGCGGCCGTCCCTTCAGTGTTTACCTTCTCGCTGTAGACCGCGCAACAATGACCAGTGTAATTACAAGTATGGCCGACCACAGGGGGGGGGGGCCCTCGCCGCACAGCCGACCACACGGGGGGGGGGGGGGCCCACGCCCCACAGCCGACCACACGGGGGGGGGGGCCCTCGCCCCCACAGCCGACCACACGGGGGGGGGGACGATCGCCCCGCTGCCGACCACACGGGGGGGACGCGATCGCCCCACAGCCGACCACACGGGGGGACGCGATCGCCCCACAGCCGACCACACGGGGGGACGCGATCGCCCCACAGCCGACCACACTGGGGGGGGGACGCGATCGCCCCACAGCCGACCACACGGGGGGGGGGGACGCGATCGCCCCACAGCCGACCACACGGGGGGGGGGGGACGATATCGCCCCACAGCCGACCACAGGGGGGGGGGGACGATATCGCCCCACAGCCGGCCACAGGGGGGGGGGACGATCGCCCCACAGCCGACCACAGGAGGGGGGGACGATCGCCCCACAGCCGACCACAGGAGGGGGGACGATCGCCCCACAGCCGACCACAGGAGGGGGGACGATCGCCCCACAGCCGACCACAGGAGGGGGGACGATCGCCCCACAGCCGACCACAGGAGGGGGGACGATCGCCCCACAGCCGACCACACGAGGGGGGACGATCGCCCCACAGCCGACCACAGGAGGGGGGACGATCGCCCCACAGCCGACCACAGGAGGGGGGACGATCGCCCCACAGCCGACCACAGGGGTGAATTGGACGCCATGCTTGTAGTTACCCGGACCTCCGCTGGGAAGGCTGCGGTCACACAGTGCGCCCCCTTCTCTTCTACCGGCTGATGGAGTAGGGGGGGGCGGGCGGACCCCGCTGATCGGATATGAATGGACTGTGCTGAGCGGAGGACCCCTCTAATAAAGGGCTGCTTGGCGTCTCCCGGGCAGACAGCTCCTCAGTCTCCTCCACAGTAACCGCAGAATGTCCGCTCTGTGCGGCTACAGCGGAACTAAAAACCCTCCTGGTCCTGAAGGGTTAAAGGGAAGACTTAAAGGGGTACTCCGGGTGCAGCAGGTTGTCCCCATCCCCAGGGGTTGGGGGTGACTATAATATGGGAGGGGTCTGACCGCTGGGGCCCCCATCAGTTTCTGTGGAGCCCCCTGCAGGTGGAGCAGGTGCACTGCCGCCCCGACTACATCTACACCGGGGCCTCTCACCTGCTGATGTGAAGGAGGCCTCCATCCCGGGCGCTTCTCATCTCAACACAGCACCGGAAATAAGCAGAACTGCATGTGGTGACGTCACCGATCAACGGAGGACGGGGCGGAGCTAAGCAGAGAAGAGAAGACGTGCTGCTGAAAGACCTTGATGATGTCACCATGTAACTTATCAGGAGGCGGAGTTAAGAAGTAAGGTTAGGAAGTGATGAAGGACCTGTAAAGACGTCAATGTCATGTGACCAGTGATGGAGGGGGCGGGCACAGAAGTGTAGTGTTGAGGAGGGGCACCATGGTCATGTGACCAGTGATAAAGGCGGCGGAGCTCAGCAGTGAAGAAAAGAAGTGGTGCTGAAAGACCTGGAATGACACTAGTCATGTGACATGAGGGGCGGAGCTGAGCAGTCCGAGGCTTTATCACTGGCGGGGCAGCAGGTAGACGGCGGGTTCTGAGCGGGAGACACCGGAAGTGGGTGTGCAGCGCGGATCTCTGCCCGTTCTCTGTATACAGTGTATATATATATATGTACTGCCCTCGCTGACTGTGGCCTCAGGATACAGTCACACCGGCCCCTGTATACAGAGGATATATATATATACAGTACAGACCAAAAGTTTGGACACACCTTCTCATTCAAAGAGTTTTCTTTATTTTCATGACTATGAAAATTGTAGATTCACACTGAAGGCATCAAAACTATGAATTATCACATGTGGAATTATATACATAACAAAAAAGTGTGAAACCACTGAAAATATGTCATATTCTAGGTTCTTCACAGTAGCCGCCTTTTGCTTTGATTACTGCTTTGCACACTCTTGGCATTCTCTTGATGAGCTTCAAGAGGTAGTCACCTGAAATGGTCTTCCAACAGTCTTGAAGGAGTTCCCAGAGATGCTTAGCACTTGTTGGCCCTTTTGCCTTCACTCTGCGGTCCAGCTCACCCCAAACCATCTCGATTGGGTTCAGGTCCGGTGACTGTGGAGGCCAGGTCATCTGGCGCAGCACCCCATCACTCTCCTTCATGGTCAAATAGCCCTTACACAGCCTGGAGGTGTGTTTGGAGTCATTGTCCTGTTGAACAATAAATGATGGTCCAACTAAACGCAAACCGGATGGAATAGCATGCCGCTGCAAGATGCTGTGGTAGCCATGCTGGTTCAGTATGCCTTCAATTTTGAATAAATCCCCAACAGTGTCACCAGCAAAGCCCCCCCACACCATCACACCTCCTCCTCCATGCTTCACGGTGGGAACCAGACATGTAGAGTCCATCCGTTCACCTTTTCTGCGCCGCACAAAGACACGGTGGTTGGAACCAAAGATCTCAAATTTTGACTCATCAGACAAAGCACAGATTTCCACTGGTCTAATGTCCATTCCTTGTGTTCTTTAGCCCAAACAAGTCTCTTCTGCTTGTTGCCTGTCCTTAGCAGTGGTTTCCTAGCAGATATTCTACCATGAAGGCCTGATTCACACAGTCTCCTCCTAACAGTTGTTCTAGAGATGTGTCTGCTGCTAGAACTCTGGGTGGCATTGACCTGGTCTCTAATCTGAGCTGCTGTTAACCTGCGGTTTCTGAGGCTGGTGACTCGGATGAACTTATCCTCCGCAGCAGAGGTGACTCTTGGTCTTCCTTTCCTGGGGCGCTCCGCATGTGAGCCAGTTTCTTTGTAGCGCTTGATGGTTTTTGTGACTGCACTTGGGGACACTTTCAAAGTTTTCCCAATTTTTCGGCCTGACTGACCTTCATTTCTTAAAGTAATGATGGCCACTCGTTTTTCTTTACTTAGCTGCTTTTTTCTTGCCATAATACAAATTCTAACAGTCTATTCAGTAGGACTATCAGGTGTGTGTCCACCTGACTTCTCCACAACGCAACTGATGGTCCCAACCCCATTTATAAGGCAAGAAATCCCACTTATTAACCCTGACAGGGCACACCTGTGAAGTGAAGACCATTTCAGGTGACTACCTCTTGAAGCTCATCAAGAGAATGCCAAGAGTGTGCAAAGCAGTAATCAAAGCAAAAGGTGGCTACTTTGAAGAACCTAGAATATGACATATTTTCAGTTATTTCACACTTTTTGTTATGTATATAATTCCACATGTGATAATTCATAGTTTTGATGCCTTCAGTGTGAATCTACAATTGTCATAGTCATGAAAATAAAGAAAACTCTTTGAATGAGAAGCTGTGTCCAAACTTTTGGTCTGTACTGTATATATATATAATCTGTACTGAGAAGATGCCAAAGAAACACAGTCTTGTGTAGATGACCTATTGTACTTGTTTTCACTTATGTTGTATTAACAATGTAAAAAAATCTAATAAAGATTATATTACAAAAAAAAATGCAAATGTCTTGATTCTGCCATGGGTGGTGATGGGAGATTCAAGGGACCTTGATGTCTGTTGACTATAAACACATTTGCAGGTTACAGACACTAGATTTCCGGAGAAGGGAGGCTGATCCAGGGATTTATTCTGGTTGTCAGGCAGTATGCGATATAATACAGTATCTAATGTATGGCAGTTGGCGACCACCTCATAGGGTGGGTTTTGTCGTCCTCTGGAACAACACTAGGATTAGTCGTGGGTTTGCCTACTTGTGGTGCGGTCAGCAATGACAGACTCTCATACTTCAGGGGGTTAGGAGTGCACATCAAAAAAATGAGACCTCACACAGCTTCATACAGATAGAAATAAAAAAAAGTTATGGGGGTCAGAGTATGAACATGCAAAAGAAAAAGAAATTCAAGTTTTTTTTTTTTTAAGAAATAAAAACTATACATATGTGATATTGTTGTAATCGTACCGACCTGGAGAATGACGAGAACAGGTCAGTTTTACCGCGTAGAGAACGCTGTAAAAACAAAACCTGGAAAATGGGTGGATTTAAAAAAAATTATATAATTCCACCCGATTTGGATTTTTTTTTCCCGTTTCCCACTACATTGTATGCAATGGTGCCATTAGAAAAAAAAACTTTTACTGCAAGAAAACAAGCCTTCATGCAACTATCTGAATGGAAAAAAAAAGTTATGGCTTTAGGAGTCTTGAGGGGGTTAACCACAATAATTCAATTTTTTCCATTCTCTAGTGCAAGTGTCGGCTCTACTGCACTAGGGCACTAAAAACTTAATGGACAGATGCTTTTTCATGATTTTTCCTAAACATCTGGGAAGTACTGGCTGTTAAAAGTCCAAACAGCTATTATTCAGCACAAGACAATATAGGGCGTCCAAATGAACCGCCACTTGGGTGAAGCCAGAGCACACTAATGTACAAAAACATTTAAAACAACCTTAAAAAAACACCTGCCCGTCTGGGCTCTAACTATACAGAGACTGTCATCTATGCCTTCAGCATGTCAGGGGATCAGGCCACCATGCTTGACACTGAGGCCTCGATTATTCCCCAGTAATGATGCCAGCAGATACACCTGAGATTGCCTGGTTGGGGGAAGTAATGTACTGGACTGGAGGAGGGAATGGCATATCCCACTACCAACCTTCATGCTACTCCATTACAATCCAGCCAATTACCTATTCTCTGCAAACTATCCTCAGGAAAGGTCATCAATATCAGATTAATAGTCCAACATCCGGCACCCCCGCCGATTAGCTGGTTGAAGAGAAGTCCGGGCTCTGTGCGAGCTCAGCCTTCCCTTCATTGTTTACCTGCTCACCGTTGACTTTGCAGCAGTGATCAGTGTAATTACAATGGATGACTCTGTAATATTCAAGTCTATAGGAACGAGCCGTCCATAGAAGTGAATGAGACGGCTTCCTGTAATTACACTGATCACCGCTGAGAAGTCGACGGCGAGCAAGAACGCGGCCTTCTCTTCTACCAGCTAATCACTTGGGGTGTCGGACCCCTGCTGATCCGATACTGATGACCTATCCTGAGGATAGATCAATATTAAAATCCCAGAGAACCCCTTTAATTCTATTACCTTTACTTAGTACTTGAATAAGGCTAATTTCACACTAGAATTCAGAGACCCGTCAGGCTGTTTCGGCAGGGAACAGCCTAGAGGAGCTCTCTAGATCCGGCGTTTACGGACACAATGCCTGAATGCCCACTGGTTCCCATTAACTATAATGGGGACCAGCGGAGGTCCAACCACAAGCTGGCAAATATACCCAGAATCTGCTGGACAAATACCACTGCGCAGAGTTGTTTCAATTCTCTTCATATTTGCCGGGTTGTGGCTGGATCTCCACTGATCCACATTATGGTTAATGGGACTGACTGGCATTCAGGCAGCGTCCGGCAATGCCGGTTCCAGAGAAATCTGCAGGTTGATCCTTGCCAGATCTCTGAACCCTGGTGTGAAACTAGCCTTAAGAAAAACTATTGATGTGTCAACACGTTAAAGGGAACCTGTCACATTGAACTTGGTGTTTTAGCTGAAGGTGTCAAGCTGCAGAGCAGGAGGAGCTGAACTGAATATCTAGTTTTGTAGAAAGATTCAGTAAAACTTGTAATTTACACATATTCCTGCTTATTCTGGGCTTTGAAGTCCAGGAGGCGGTCCTATCAGTGATTGACAGCTATCTCGGTATACACAGTCATGGAGGGAAGGCTGTCAATCACCGATAGGAATGAACACGAATGAAATAAAAGGTTTACTGAATCTTTCCCACAAAGTTATAAATCAATCTGCTCAGCTCTTCCTGCTCTAGAACATGGTGCCTGCGACTACACTGCATTTTAACCGCCTCCGGACCGCCTAACGCAGATGTGCGGTCCGGAGGCGGCAGCCCTGCGCACAACGACGCATATACGCGTCATCTCGCGAGGGCCGGGATTTCCTGTGAACGCGCGCACACAGGCGCGCGCGCTCACAGGAACGGAAGGTAAGCGAGTGGATCTCCAGCCTGCCAGCGGCGATCGCTCGCTGGCAGGCTGGAGATCTGATTTTTTTAACCCCTAACAGGTATATTAGACGCTGTTTTGATAACAGCGTCTAATATACCTGCTACCTGGTCCTCTGGTGGTCCCTGTTGTTAGGATCGACCACCAGAGGACACAGGTAGGTCAGTAAAGTCACACCAAACACCACACTACACTACACCCCCCCCCCCCGGTCACTTATGAACCCCTGATCACCCATGATCACCCCATATAAACTCCCTGATCACCCCCCTGTCATTGATCACCCCCCTGTCAGGCTTTGTTCAGACATCCGTATGATTTTTACGGATCCACGGATACATGGATCGGATCCGCAAAACACATGCGGACATCTGAATGGAGCCTTACAGGGGGGTGATCAATGACAGGCGGGTGATCACCCATATACACTCCCTGATCACCCCCTGTCATTGATCACCCCCCCTGTAAGGCTCCATTCAGACGTCCGCATGTGTTTTGCGGATCCGATCCATGTATCCGTGGATCCGTAAAAATCATACGGACGTCTGAACAAAGCCTGACAGGGGGGTGATCAGGGAGTGTATATGGGTGATCACCCCCCTGTCACTGATCACCCCCCTGTCAGGCTTTGTTCAGACATCCGTATGATTTTTACGGATCCACGGATACATGGATCGGATCCGCAAAACACATGCAGACATCTGAATGGAGCCTTACAGGGGGGTGATCAATGACAGGCGGGTGATCACCCATATACACTCCCTGATCACCCCCTGTCATTGATCACCCCCCTGTCATTGATCACCCCCCTGTAAGGCTCCATTCAGACGTCCGCATGTGTTTTGCGGATCCGATCCATGTATCCATGGATCCGTAAAAATCATACGGACGTCTGAATGGAGCCTTACAGGGGGGTGATCAATGACAGGGGGGTGATCACCCATATACACTCCCTGATCACCCCCTGTCATTGATCACCCCCCTGGTAAGGCTCCATTCAGACGTCCGCATGTGTTTTGCGGATCTGATCCATGGATCCGTAAAAATCATACGGACGTCTGAATGGAGCCTTACCAGGGGGGTGATCAATGACAGGGGGGTGATCAATGACAGGGGGGTGATCACCCATATAGACTCCCTGATCACCCCGTCATTGATCACCCCCCTGTAAGGCTCCATTCAGACGTCCGTATGATTTTTTACGGATACATGGATCGGATCCGCAAAACACATACGGACGTCTGAATGGAGCCTTACAGGGGGGTGATCAATGACAGGGGGTGATCACCCATATAGACTCCCTGATCACCCCCTGTCATTGATCACCCCCCTGTAAGGCTCCATTCAGACGTCCGTATGGGTTTTGCGGATCCGATCCATGTATCCGTGGATCCGTAAAAAATCATACGGACGTCTGAATGGAGCCTTACCAGGGGGGGTGATCAGTGACAGGGGGGTGATCAGGGAGTCTATATGGATGATCACCCCCCTGTCATTGATCACCCCCCCTGTCATTGATCACCCCGTCAGGCTCCATTCAGACATTTTTTTGGCCCAAGTTAGCGGAAATATATATATTTTTTTGTTTGTTTTTTCTTACTAAGTCTCATATTCCACTAACTTGTGTCAAAAAATAAAATCTCACATGAACTCACCATGCCCCTCACGGAATCCAAATGCGTAAACATTTTTAGACATTTATATTCCAGACTTCTTCTCACTCTTTAGGGCCCCTAAAAAGCCAGGGCAGTATAAATACCCCACATGTGACCCCATTTTGGAAAGAAGACACCTCAGGGTATTCCGTGAGGGGCATGGCGAGTTCCTGGAATTTTTTATTTTTTGTCGCAAGTTAGTGGAATATGAGACTTTGTAAGAAAAAAAAAAAATTAAAATAAAATCATCATTTTCCGCTAATTTGTGACAAAAAATAAAAAGTTCTATGAACTCACTATGCCCATCAGCGAATACCTTAGGGTGTCTACTTTCCGAAATGGGGTCATTTGTGGGGTTTTTCTACTGTTTGGGCATTGTAGAACCTCAGGAAACATGACAGGTGCTCAGAAAGTCAGAGCTGCTTCAAAAAGTGGAAATTCACATTTTTGTACCATAGTTTGTAAACGCTATAACTTTTACCCAAACCATTTTTTTTTTTTGCCCAAACATTTTTTTTTTTATCAAAGACATGTAGAACAATAAATTTTGCAAAAAAATCGTTAAATTTCGATTAATAACAAAAAAAGTAAAAATGTCAGCAGCAATGAAATACCACCAAATGAAAGCTCTATTAGTGAGAAGAAAAGGAGGTAAAATTAATTTGGGTGGTAAGTTGCATGACCGAGCGATAAACGGTGAAAGTAGTGCAGTGCAGAAGTGTAAAAAGTGGCCTGGTCATTAAGGGGGTTTTAGCTAGCGGGGCTGAAGTGGTTAATGGTGACAGGTTCCCTTTTGAAAAATAAAGTTCACATACTGTCAATATGGGTTAAACATATCTCTTGCTTTTATTACATTTCCCAAATTCCATATAAGAATACAATATGTTCTCGTGTGAATTTTTTAAAATTTGATTTCTGGATAAAATTTTCGATATGAAGAACATCAAATTGGCTTCTCTACAGTAACTTTTCTGATGATACATGTGACTGGCTGTAGAAATGTTAAATTCTGAACATGAATATGGTTTCTCTCCTGTGTGAACTCAGATATTTCCAGCAAGATTAGATTTACTTGAATAATATTTCCCACATTCTGGACATAAATAACCCTCTCCTTGGTGATTTTTCTCATGTATAACCCAATTTGCCTTTTTAAAGAAACATTTCCTACATTCTGAACATGATTACGGCTTTTCAACTGTGTAAACTCTGATATGACTAAAGTTGTGATTTGGTAGGAACACATTTCCCAGTTTTCTGATGTGTAGAAAGACTTAATAGCGGTCCGAGGAAGCGCAAGCTAAGCGCGAAACGGCCGTCACCGCTCATCCACACCTGGGCCTATCCGCTCCCCAGCCTGCGAATCTCTTTGCTAAGAAATGAAAGCAATAAAGCATTGAAGCTTTTTTATAACGGGGTGAGTGCCGCGATTCCTTTCCTCTATTCATGCAATGTAGAAAGACTTACTTTAACAGCAAAACATTTCCCACATTCTAAACATGAATATGCATGGGACGACGTCTTCGACTCCATCGGCGCCGCAGAATCCCATAATTCCACGAACAGAAGGTGAGCTGGCAACATGGCTTTAGACAATAAAACACACAGCTCACAAATCCTAAGGTGAAATGCAGGATATTATATACCTGGGACACCACAAAACCAACGCCAATTACAAATCATGGGAGATTATGATAAAACAGATACTTTAGCAGAAATGAATCACGGAGTGTAGCGGAAACGAACGGATCCGTTATTAAAACACAAATCCCAAACGGATCTGTTAAAAAAAAATAAAAAAATTAATTAGACTTAACGGTAATTTTGTTTCCTTGAATCCACCATGACGGCTACTATAGAGAGATTGACCCTTGTCCTCTATAGGGGCAGGATCGCAGAGAGTTTAAAAGGCCACCACCCACTCTCACCCTCAGTGTTTACAAATTACCAAAGTGGGTGCAACCTAAGTGTCTATAAAATAAATAAATCTATCCATGAGATATATATATATATTTTATTATTATTTTTAGCGAGCAAAGAACCTGAGTATTCCGTCATACTCAGATCTTAAATATATACAGAGTGGGAATATCCGAGCCGTCATGGTGGATTCAAGGAAACAAAATTACCGGTGAGTCTAATTAGAGTTTTCCTTATCATCCAGCATGACGGCTACCATAGAGAACTACCAGATTACTTGGTGGGGGGTAATAGCAGCTTGCAGAATTTTTTGACCAAAGGACAAGTCTGCACCAGCTGAAACATTAACACGATAGTGTTTTATGAATGTGTTTATACTTAACCAGATAGCAGCTTTTCAGATGGTATCTAGGGAGACACCAGCCTTCTCTGCCCAAGAGGATGCCATTGCCCTGGTAGAATGGGCTCTAATGTTGGTCGGGCTAGACAGACCTACCATGAAGTAACAGCATGAGATAGTAGATTTAATCCAGCGCCCAATAGAGGCCTTGGAAACTTTTTTCCCTTTGTTCTGCCCTGCAAACTGAACTAGGAGGTTATCATCTTTCCTAAAATCTACAGGATAATGGCATCTCTTACGTCGAGGAGATGGAATTGTGTCTCATCTGGGCTAAGAACATCTGTAGGAAAGGATAGCAGAATGATTTCCCGGTCTCTGTGGAAGTTTGACACCACCTTGGGACGGAAACCCGGATCTAATTTAAGTACTATTCTGTCTGGAAATACCGAAAGGTAGGGTTCTCGGCAGGATAGGGGCTGGATTTTCGCTAGGCGTCTAGCCGATGTAATGGCGATTAAAAATTCCATCTTGTACGACAGGTGTTTGAGAGAGATGTCTCACAAAGGCGTGAATGCGTGAATGGGGGCTTCGTCAGACCTCTCAATACTACATTTAAGTTCCATTGTGGTACCCTCAGGGTAAGGAATGGTCTTATTCTGGACACCGCTCGTATGAACCTCCTAATCCACCGGTGGCTGGCTAGGTCAGAGTCATAGAAAGCTCCCAATGCAGAAATTTGTACTTTTAATGTACTTAGTTTAAGTCCCATGTCCAGGCCCCTTTGGAGAAAATCTAAAATTTTCTGAATGCAAGGGGGAGATTTATTGGGAGAGGCATCCCCTAGCCAGGAGCAGTATTTATTCCATATTTTAAGATAAATAGCCGTGGTGACTTTTTTACGGCTAGATTTCAGAGTATTGATAACCTTTTCTGAAAGGACCTTGCTTTTTAACATTTCGCCCTGAGGATCCATGCCGATAGTCTGAACAGGCTGGGGTTCTGATGTATGATTGGACTTTGAGATAAAAGGTTCACTTGGGATGGAATTTCCCATGGATCCTCCATGGCCAGCTCCTTTAGGAAGGAAAACCAGCTTCTCTTGGGCCAATATGGGACTACCAGTATTACTGTTACGGGATCCGTTGATATTTTTTGCAAGACTCTGGGAATTAGAGCCCAGGGAGGAAAAGCGTACGCTAGATCCCATGTCCACTTGGCAGAGCAAGCGTGTTCCCTATTTCTTGCAGATCTTCAGAAAAGTTTCCTGGCACAGAGACCACTCCCCGTGGTCTAGAGTCTTCCTGCTAAGGTAGGCATCTTCTATATTTTCTGAGCCTTTCAAATGGACAGCTGTAATGGAAAGAACATTTTCTTCTGCAAGCTTCTTTAGACCTAGAGATTTCGTGCCCCCCTGGTGTTTTAGGTAGGCTACCGTTGTTGTATTGTCTGAAAATACTTTCAGATGTTTTTTGAGTAAACAATAGTAACAGTCCACCTCACCTGCATCAGTAGTTTGGAAGGTGCACGGATGGGAAGAGACCCAGACTCATATACTTGAAAGGAAAAAATCCAGCACCTCGATTTTTCGTGCTTAACAATGTTTTATTCCACATAACCAAATATACAGTGGTGAAAAATCCTCAAGGTGCAAGCCCCAATACGGTCTACGCGTTTCGAACCAGATGGTTCTTAATCATGAATTTTGAGTAGTAAGTTGTGAGATACCTTTATGGTTTCCCACACGGCTCTCAACTCTTTGTAATTTGACGATCTGGTTTTTACTTCGTCTGACCATTTGCCTTGCCTTGCGTCCGTTATGATTTGGACTTCTGGGACTGTCTCCCAGGTTACGCAATTTAATAGGTTCTTTCTTTCCTTCCACCAATTTAGGTCTAGTTTTACATGGTGAGGAATTTAAAGTTTTCAGTCTAAAGAGGATTGCTCTCCGTCCCAATTCCGCAGTATCCAGGTTTGTGTCGTTTTGGAGTGTGCTTGGGCCCAAGCTACGGTCGTAATGCATGATGTCATTGACCCCAGTATGCTCATGGCTTCTCTTATCGGGCAATTTTTCTGAGCCTGGAATTTTTGTATCCTTTCCCTGAAAGCCTCTAGCTTTTCTAGTGGGAGGGATGATGACTGGGAACCTGAGTCTAGCAATACTCCCAGAATTTTTATTTTCGTGTCTGGTATTAAACAAGACTTTTTCGTGTTTATTAGCCAGCCCAGTTTTGACATCTCTTGTATGACATAGTCCGTCAGACTGGATGTTATCAGCGAAGACTCTCCTACAATGAGGAAGTCGTCTAAATAAGGAAAATGTTTTAGACCCTTTAGTCTGAAGTATGCTATGATTTCTATTATAATTTTCATAAAAACCCTTTGGTCAGAAGAAATGCCGAAAGGCAACGCTGTGAATTGAAAATGATTTATTATTCCTTTCTGATCTTTTAGCGTGAACCTGAGGTAGGTTTACGATTTTTGATGTATGGGGACATGATTTTTTTAATAGGGGAATTATGGAGCAATCAACTCCATCTTGAATTTTCGGTAGGTTATGTGCTTGTTTAATTCTTTGAGATTTATGATGGTACGAGAGGATCCTGAACCGATTTGGGCTTTTGGACATCCTCGATGCCCATAGTAGTCCGTACGGCTCCTAATAGACCGTCAATGTCTTCAGAAAAAAAAAAAATTTCCTTGCATCCTCCACATTTTCGCTCTTAGACAAGTTTAAGTCTTGATCAAACTGTCTGGAGTCGGAGGCACCCAAGTCCATGTCCTCATCGTCAGAGGAGGATGGAATAGATATTCTGGGTTTTTTGGGCGGAGGTAAGGAAACAGACTTAAGCGAGGCCAAGGAGGACTTTAATTTCGCTCTGTATCATGGACTTAACTTCGCTCTGTATCATGGACTTAACTTCGCTCTGTATCATGGACTTAACCTCCATGAGGATAGATGGCTGTTCCTCTTTAACCAGATCATTAATACAAGGCTGACAGAGTTTTTTCAGTATAGCCTTCCTGTAGCCTTTTAGCACAAGTAGCACATCTTGCGTTTCTGGCCTTGATCTTAGCTTTTGCACCATATAAGAGAGGAGCGACTATGCATTAGACAAGCATAAGGCACATAGAAAGAAACAATTTGTTTCTTATCCCCCACAGGGTAACTCACTGTTGGAGTGGCCGAAGGAGGGTCCACCGATTCCATGTGGCTTGCTGGGGTACCTGGAGCAGACATCTCCTGGAACTGAATAGGACTATCAGTGGAGGCAAGAATCATTCGAATGTGCCGCTCTTACATGCGCAGAGCGGCGTCTGACATCATTCGTATGCGCGCGCGCTCTCCACTGATGCCTAGCTCCATCCCCACCCGGAAATGCCACAGCGCCAGATCTGCGGCAGGTAAGGATGCCGTATGGCGGTCTGCTTCCTCACCGGAGGGAAGGGAGACCCCGGGTCATGAAGGGAAAGCAGGCCCCCGATAACAGGGGCGAGTTCCCTCAAGTGCTACACCTCTGCCCAGCGTTGGAATGTACCGCAGGAGGGCAGAGGGAGATAGGAATGATACCTCACAATACAGGTACCGAACAATTTTCTTCTTAAAGCGATACTTCCCACCGAAGGTGCTCTGTGTAGGTGCTCCATAGGGACAGGAAACACTGAGAGTGGGTGGTGGCCTTTTGAACTCTCTGTGCTCCTGCCCCTATAGAGGACAAGGGTCAATCTCTCTATGGTAGCCGTCATGGTGGATGATAAAGAAAAGAACAATGTCGCTTTAGTTGCTTTCCGTAAGTCAGACGTTTCCGTTGTGTAAAAAACTGATCCGTCTGATAACGAAAACCAAAACGGTGATGTGAACACACCCTTACATAGCTCATTAGCTGCCCTCTAGTGGTCAAATATAAGTAGTACATGGTTTATACATTTTATTTAAAAACCTAACTCTCACACAGGAAAGGATATCTCATATTCAGAACATGGGTATTACTTTTCTTCTGTGTGACTTCTCTTGTGATAACTAAGATTTGACCTATATCTAAAACGTTTCCCACATAATGAACATGAATATGGCCTCTCTCCTGTGTGAACTCTCTCATGGTTAAGAAGTAGTGATCTATATGTGTAACTTTTCCCACATTCTAAACATGAATACGGCCTCTCTCCTGTGTGAGTTCTCTCATGTACAATAAGATCTGATTTATATGTGTAACTTTTCCCACATTCTAAACATGAATATGGCTTCTCTCCTGTGTGAGTTTTCTCGTGGGTAACAAGACTTGATTTATTTGCATAACATTTCCCACATTCTAAACATGAATATGGCTTCTCACCTGTATGAATTCTCTGATGGATAACAAGAGGTGCTTTTTCTGAGAAACATTTGCCACATTCTGAACATGAATACGGCTTTTCTCCTGTATGAACTCTCTTATGGCTAGCAAGTTTTGATTTAACATGAAAACATTTTCCACATTCAGGACATGGGTATGGCTTTTCTCCTGTGTGAATTCTCTGATGTGCAGAAAGACCTGATTTCACTGCAAAGCATTTCCCGCATTCTGAACATGAATACGGCCTCTCTCCTGTGTGAACTCTCTTATGTTTAGCAAGTCGTGCTTTATTAGGAAAACATTTCTCACATTCAGAACATGGGTATGGCTTTTCTCCTGTGTGACTGCTCTCATGATAATCAAGGTGTGATTTATAGCTAAAACGTTGCCCACATAATAAACATGAATACGGCCTCTCTCCTTTGTGAAGTCTCTCATGGTTAACAAGTTGTGATTTATCTGTGTAACTTTTCCCACATTCTAAACATGAATATGGTTTCTCTCCTGTGTGAGTTATCTCATGTCTAACAAGAGTTGATAGATTGGCAAAACATTTCCCACATTCTGAACATGAATATGGCTTCTCACTTGAGTGAATTTTTTCATGGGCAACAAGCCTTGGTTTGTCTGCGAAACGTTTCCCACATTCTGAACAGGAGTACAGCTTCGGTTCTATGTGAATTCTTCTGTGCATAAGAAGACCTGAGCGGTATGAAAACTGTTTTCCACATTCCCAGCACTGAAAACTTGTTTCCTCTTTCTGATTTGTACTTGTGGCACCAATTTGTGTTTGGTCAGGAGAAGGTTCCTCACACTTAGCTGTATAATATGACAGATCTGTATTCTGAAGTCCAGGATGCACATTTCTGGTATTGAGGTTTTCTCGTGATAAGCGCTGCATGAGATCTTCATCTTCTACTTTATCGTTCTGTGATAACATGAAGTTTTCTTCAGAGTTCCTACTGAGATTTTCTGTGATAATAAAAAGTGGATATTTGTGAAAAGACAAAATAGACAAATTTATAACATTCATATTACTCTACAAACACACATAGGGGTAATTTATCAAACTGGAAAATTAAAGGAGGAATTTGATTGGTTGCTTTGGGCAACTAAGCCAGTTCTACTTTACACCAGTTTGATACATTTCTTTTCTTTTAACCAGATCTAGAAATGCAGGAAGATGTCCTTCCTTTATAGTCTCCATTCTATAACATGTATCAGTGATAGTGTCCAGGACTCTGCTCTACACTCAGTGATCACTTTTATCACAACTCAAAAATCTGATAAGCATCAAAACATTGTCTGGTAACCAGGACTATCCTCTACCAATTTATTCAGCCCATCAATGCAACTTGGGCATCACTTTATAGTGTCCCTCCAAACTTACTGTCCCACCTGATCTGACATTGGGCATGAAGAGACACTCTTGCACACCGGGTGGTGAAGTTGGCAAGACAATTGTACAATGTCCAACAAGTTGTGGGCATGAGTCCCACTGCGATAAATAACACCCGTACACAATAATCTCTATATATGTTAGGGTTTCCTAACTCGTCAGGTGCCGTTATATTTCTTCATGAGCAATATCCCTTTCGTCCAATAACACAGAAACGGAACATAGTTTTATGAAAAGATACTTCAGAATCATTATTTTAAGGAAACACATCAGGAGTGGTGACCAGTCCTCCACCTGGAACAAGACAACATGCCATAAGGTCTGTATAGCCTAATGGCCACATACAAACCAGATCAAATTTTTAGGGACTTATTTAGGATGAAGTGGAACAGACCGAGTGAGGTCATCAATCAGAATCAGTAATAAAGGTTCCAGCACCTTTAACACAACTAACTATACTATGGAGGAATAAAGCATACTGCACACCAACACCCCTCCCAACTGTGAAGCATGGTGGAGGGTTGTCATGATTTCAGGCTATTTTACTGCCTCAGGTCCCGGACACCTAAGGATCATTGAGGGAACAATGGTTTCTAAGGTGTGTGAAAAGAATTTACAGGAGAAGGTGTTCCTCAAGTTGACCAGACACTGGCTTATGCAAGATAATGACACAAAGTACACCAGTAATCACCTAAGGAATGGATAAAAAATGATAATTACCAATAAATTGATTTTCCAAAAACCCAAGACAGCGCCATAGAGAGAAATGGATCCACCCCCCACAGACAGGAAGCCTCAGAGCAATTAAAAAAGGGAACACCCACTTCCTCCTTCAATGTTGATTCCAGAGTAGATCAGTAGGAGCCGTACAAATGCAATTCATATAACTTCTTCTTTTTTCCATTTTTTTTTATTCTTTATCAAAGACAAACAATTGTCATCAACCACAAGCGCCAGGGAGGGGAAATCAAATTACCGGTAAATATACTTATCATTTTCCCTTCACTTATGACAGCACCATAGAGAGACCGAATAGCAGAGGAATAAAACACCCCTCGGGAGAGACAGTGCTTAAAAAGTATTCTATACTAAGAAGATCCAGGAGTAAGTAGAAGGCACCTTAGGCTAACAAGAGGTCCGGACTAAAAAAGTCTTATCAAGAAACATCCTAAAACCCAGGAACTTTTAAAAACTAGACATTAGACTTTAAACCAGTCATAATCCTATAAAAGAAATCCCACATGGCTTCCTCAATAAGTGCTTATATAAATAATCGTAACAGATTTAACAAACCATGGGGGAGGGGGATGGGCCTACCGCTGATCTGCCAAGACGCGTCTCGCTGAGCTCTTCAGCTCTCAAAGCTTAATCCTTAGCCATCGGATTAACACAGTCCAGCCTCTCTCCCAGTAGCCCAAGTGGACACTGGAGATGACTGAGACATTGAGACGGACAACCCATCACTCTAAGATTCCCTTCCAATTTCTCGCTTCTTGCAAAAATCCCTGGAAAAAACATTGGCCAAAGCACTAGATCCTCTTTCAAGGGACTTACAAGATATAAAGCAAAAAATAAAACATATTGGCACCCGCGTAGAACAACTCGAAAACGCACATACGGCCATATGCAGCTTCAGCACTGCCGTTACTGAAAGTATGTCCACTTGCCAAAACCTTAACGTTGCTTTTGAGGCTCTAGAAGACCAAGAGAACAGAGGCCGCAGAAATAACCTACAAATAAAGGGCTTCCCAGAAACCATAGCTCCTACAGCCTTAAATGCTATACTGATAATATTTAAATCAATACTGAAAGACTCATGCCCAGAAGACATAATCACAGAGTGAGCCCACAGAGTACTACGGAGAATACCTAAAGACTCTGAGCCGCCAAGAGATGTCATTACAGAGTGAAAGAAGAAATCCTACAACATATGAAAACTGACGCCCAGGAACCTTATCACTGACAACACTTGAAAACGCTCCAGTGCTTGATATGACTTTATTCCATTTTTAAATCATCAAACTTGGTGGTAAATTGTCTCTCACCCTTCCCTATCCCTTCCCAATTTCTCCCCCATACCCCTTTTAATGGCCAGATATTGCTATGAACCCTATTATCCCCCCCCCCCCATTTAACCCTTCCTCCCACTATTAAGAGACTATAATTAATACATTTATGGTATAAATGTTGTTACATCTTATATATTATTTATTTTTGGAGTACACACTTCTACAACTTTATGGCACCTCTCACAGCACTCGGACCCATTCTTCACCATATCTTCTATGGCTTTATCACCCCTACCTGCATTACAACGTTTTCTCTACTATTCCCTTTCAAGTATCTGAAACATGCCTCTAATAGGCCTACAATGGCCCAATACTACACCTCACTAAAACATGAATGGGGGAGACTGACCGGACCTGTTGGTCCTTCAGTTTCCATCCTTTATACACATTCTTATCTACTCTCTATCTCTGAACTCTGCCGCCTTCTTGCAGCAACTTTAAGTTCACACCTTTTCTATCTGCTTCTTTTCCTTCCATCATTGCCTACTTCACCACACTATTAAGATAGTTGGGTCTCTCCGACTGAGGTGTCAGAGACCACAACTTTTACTCATATTCATATATCTTCAGGGCGAACTAATCGTCCCTATCAGTTTATTATTTGAGTTCATTATTATAGTTATACGATGAATGTTCCACTTTCGTATTTCTTTAATGTTATTTGTGCAATAACTTGTTGCTTTTTGTCATACTCTGCTCCGTCCCACCCTCCCTCCCCTTCTATCCTTGCTCACACCTCCCCCTCCCTCTATTTAGGTCCTGGACAATGGAGGACTCCACATGCATAACCTTCTACTCACTATTACGCCTCAATGACGTGACTTAGAATAATATCCTACAACGTGCGTGGGCTAAACTCTCCATCCAAAAGAGGTCAGGTGGTTTATTTTCTCAAAAAACACAAAGCAGACATCTGTCTTTTACAAGAGACACACCGATTCCTACGATGAACCTTAAAATATTTTTACACTTGGTTCCACTTAGGTTTTGATAGCAAGGCCTTCCCTTTGTCAGGTAAGTGTACAGACCCAGACGGCCGTTATATATTTATTAAAGGAAAGATAGGCAACTTCAAAGTAACCATAGAGAACATATACGCCCCCAACAAAGGCCAAGTCTCATGGCTTATTTCTACCATGAAAAAACTGTAATGCTGTTCCCGACGGCATACTGTCACGGTTCCTCAGATGACTGATGTCAGGAGATCAAGGAGATTAGCTGAGCGTGGCGGAATCTAACAGCCTCCTTGATTTCTCTTGATTCAGTGTTGATAGGGTTAATGACCACTTCCCTTTTCTCAGCTGTTGCTCAGTGGTCATCACTTCTACCCTTTATAGTCTCACCCCACCCTTCTGACTATGTGGTTGATAGCTTCAATTGGGTTTGGCTGAGCTGGTGTGAGATCCTCTCTGGTGTTCCTGTTCTTCCATCTCTACAGAAGTTAAGTGTTGTGTTTGTTTGTATTTGTTATATTCCCTGTTGTTGTATCTGGGCCTGAGACAGAGACTTCCAATCCTCCATCTGGGGAGGAATGGGTTGTCTCTGGTACTATACTTATTCCAGGGCCTTAAAGGGAAATCAGGGCCTAGGTATCCTGCTTATGAATATTCCTACCTTCAAGTTCTATTCATATTGATAGGTAGTCAGGGCCCCGGATTAGGGTTGTCTAGAAGATGACCTGTTTCTTCCCTAGTTTCCAGGCCCAGTTACTGTTCCCCTTCCCTCCTGTGTTTAGTGTGGAGTTTCCCCCCCACACTGATAGTCACACATACTTATTATGGGAGGTGACTTTAACATCTCTTTAAATCCATTAATCGACACATCCAGTGGGAAAACATCAACTAGCTATAGAGCACTAGCGAAACTCAAACGACAACTTCTATACCTAAACATGTCTGATTCCTGGGGGGCATTGAATCCCTCGGTCAAAGACTTGTCCCATTATTCTACCCCGCATAATTCCTATCAAAGAATCTATTACATATTCCTACGTACTAACCAGATTCAAAACTGCCAATCTATGACCATACTGTCTCAAGTCCTGTCGGATCATTCCCCAATAGAACTGGTTTACACAATATCTTCCTCCTCCCCGAGCCCCCGTTGCTGGAGACTAAATGATTTACCCCCCCCCCCCCCTTCCCCAGAATGTCCAAAGGATAAAGAAACAGAGCAGTTTTTTTTTTAGATAAATGACAATTTGCAGACACTTTGGGAAGCTCATAAATCCCATATAAGAGGTGAATTCATATCCCTCTCCATTCATACTAATAAAGAAAAGGCAAAAGGAATTGCAGAACTACAGCAAACGATCTCGAAACTGGAGTGTCTGCATAAGAGATCTCTACTTAAGATGCACTTAGCTGACTTAACGGCTCGATGTATAGAACTGAAAAATGTGCTTAATCTGTGCTCAGCCAAAGCCTATCTATATGCGAAGTATAAACATTATGCCCACAGAGACAAACCAACTAGATATATGCTAGCCCAGATTAAGAACAGGAAAAATAAATCATACATTTCTAACCTTAAAGACTCCTCCGGCAACTTCCTGTATAAAACAGAAGAAATAGCACGAGAATTCAGTAATTCTTATACCAAACTATATAAAACTTACGATCCTCTCAAGATGGAGACACAGAATTGAAATTGAACTGATGTGACGCACAGGAGTGACACACAAACCAATGGTAGAGGTGCACACAGTATAAGATGATTCATCCTTCCTCTCAAATAGATAAATAAATGTTGCAAGGTAACCGGGCACACTCAATATATTGGGATCATATAGAATTTAATGTATTCATAAAATCATAAAACCATACATATATTCATAAAATGACTAGGATGATTAGCCTGAAATAACCACAAAATAGACACAAAATTAATAAATAATTAATATAGATAATGGATAGTCTACAATAAAAATCGAACAGTGCAATAGATAGATATGACGATACAATAGTCCTGTATTGAGCAAGTGCGCTGGGGACGCTCTCCCAATATCAACCTTTGCTGGTCACTTAGTGATAAAATTCGCTTCCAATGGTAGTCTATGCCAGCATCAAGTCTATGTTGCTGATACCAAAATATTCATGGATGTATAGGGAAAGTTTTTAAAGAACTAGAAATACAGTTGATTTGCCAATTAAGACAAAGATGGGAAATTAAATCTTTAAAAAGATGTATAGAGATAAACCAGATCCCAAAAGGCTTGATGTTAATCGAAATTCCAGCCCAAGATTTGTGTGTCGTCGATTTTAATAAAGAGTGGGAAGCTTTTTTACATGCACAATCAGTAGCATTAACCAACTTGACTATTAAAAGACGTGCTAAAATCTTGGAGGAAACTACGAAAAAAATCGCTGAGATTAAGACATTAACAGACCAATTTCCCAAGAATGATGAACTTAACACTCTCCAAACAAGATTATGTAATAATCTAGACAAACTAAAACGACAAATAATAGATAAAAAAGTGAAGAAATTTCACTTTAATAAGAGGGGGAGAAAAGAGAGGAAGGAGCAATATATAGAAGAGGAGAGGGTAGAAGGAAGGAATGAAGTTACACATTTTCCGTTAGTCACCAATTTAAGAGAGAATTACACTAAAGATAAAGACACTTATAATTACTGTAATATACCCATTCACAATAGATTAGAAATTTTAGAAGAAAGGGAGTCTTTTTTTAGACCGAACACCACCTCACTACAGGATACGCACGAGGCAGCAATCACCCCCAAGGAGATCACAAATGACACATCCACAGATCACCACTACAATTTGAGGAACAGACAACAATTTCCAAAACAAGACCACAGAACACCACCAATAGGGAGACAACACAACCAATATTACAACCAACACAATCAGAGATATCAACCCAGAAAGAGAGAACACGAGGAAGACAAGGAGGGGGAAGAAGAAAGAGAACGACACTATCACAGATAACAGAATCACAGGTTAGCAATGACTCTATTATTAATTTAAGCTCCATTATCCTAACCAATACCCAAAGTCAATTACTGAATAAAGGTTTAAAATTTGCTCCAACAGAAAAATTAAATAAATTTGCTACATTCATTGGGGTGGAGAAATTTATACGCCGACTATGTCTAAAGAAATATTTTGCAAAAAATCCAATAATTAAGGAAATAGAGAACACTCAACCAGATAAGTATATCCATACTACTCTGAAAAATTTTTCAAAAAAATACCCAAGGAATGAGATTAGTCAGGAGATAGCAACATTTAAAGAGTGTGTAGAATATGATTTACGTAAAATTCAAGAAAAAACTAAATATAAAAGACAAAACCTAACTAAAGAAGAGATTATTACCTTAAAACAACTACAGAAGGACAATAACATTATAATCCGTCCCACCGATCGGGTCAATAGTAATACAAGATGTAGAAAGATACAATGCAGAATGTATACGACAACTGTCCGATACAAATACTTACCAGAAACCAATGGGAGATCCAACCAATACATTTTATACAGAACTAGTCAATTTTTGTGAAGAAGGCAAATTGAATGGGATTTTAAAAGAAGAAGATGATAATAAATTTATATTAAATAAACATCCACGAATTCCGGTATTTTATTGTATACCGAAGATTTATAAAGATAATCCTCCGGGACGCCCTATTGTCTCTGGGATATATTCCTTAAAGTGTAATCTATCCCAGTATATAGATGTGTTATTGCAACCAAGGGTTAAAGAAATCCCCTCATATACAAAAGATACTAACCAGATAATCAAAATTATAGAAAATTTTAATCTTGAAGAAGATTGGTGGATGGGTACTCTAGATGTACAATCATTGTACACAATCACTAACCATGAACATGGTAAACAGGGGGTTAATACCCAATTACAAGAAGAGGGAAGATTAGATCCTGGACAAATAGCGTTTTTAGTGAATAGCATTGATTTTATATTGACACACAACTATTTATTTTAATGGTGATTTTTAGCTGCAGACTCAAGGGACAGCTATGGGCACCAGGTTCGCCCCTCGACTGGGGACGGACCTGGTGCTTTGGAAGCGATATATCGATGACATACTGTTCATTTGGCGATCAGGCAAGGAAAATTTGGATAATTTTTTAAGGGAAATTAACTCGAATAATTTGAACTTGAAATTTACACAAACTACGAGCAAAGAGAGTTTAGAATTTTTGGACTTAAGAATATATGTGGAGGCGAATAAACTAAAAAGTTGCACATTCACTAAACAATCCACTAGAAACAGCTACCTTCTATACAGCAGTTGCCATCTGCCGAGTTGGCTCATTAACATACCTCAGGGCCAATTCCGTAGAATTAAACATAACTGCACGTCAAATGAACAATTTGAAATAGAAGCTGATAGAATGAAAAAGGCATTTATGGAAAAAGATTATCCCACAGAACTTTTAAATGAAACACTGAATAAAGTGAGAGAAATGAAAAGGGAGGATTTTTTTTTAAAGAGAATAATAAAGTGGATAAAGAAGGGAAGAAAGAGGATTTCCGCATAATCTTACCGTTCAATAATGAATATAAAAAAATCCAGAAGATAATACACAAACATTGGCATACAAGGAAAGATAGAATAATAGGATCCATTATCCCAATCAGGCCCCAAATTACATTTACCAAGGCGTCAAATTTGGGCAATATGGTAGCGCCAACAATCAAAAAGAAAAGGAACATGGTGGGTTCAGTACAAAACTGGGCGAGT
The DNA here is from genome assembly GCF_014858855.1 of Bufo gargarizans. NCBI lineage: Eukaryota > Metazoa > Chordata > Amphibia > Anura > Bufonidae > Bufo > Bufo gargarizans. The sequence continues at coordinate 60,805,012 of NC_058083.1, read as the reverse complement.
ATGGAGGGATTTTTTAGACATGGCCAATGTGGGAATTGTAAAATTACTTCATTCCCACAGAAGACAAGCGAAATCACTTCAACTGTGAATAAACATAAACATAAAATAAAAGAATTCCTATCCTGCAACTCAGATGTAATATATATCATAGAATGCCCATGTGGTAAACAATATGTGGTAAGGACAAAGAGGACTTTAAAAAAACGTATTGCAGAACACTTCACTAACACTAGAAAAGGTCTTGAAACTCATACACGGTCTAATCATTTCAAGGAGGTTCATAATAAAAATCCAATGGGCATCAAGTTTGCAGCCATCGGTAAGGTTAATAGAGATTGGAGAGGGGACAACCATATAAGCAAGATGTCTAGATTGGAAACTCAACGGATATATGAATTAAACACACTGCTCCCAGGAGGATTGAATGCAGAGTTTGAGCTTTTTGGTTTTCTGTGATCTTGATGGGCGCCCGCGGTCGATGGTACAACCCAACCCAGTCTATTTTATCTGGAGGGGGGGTTCCCTTGGCGGCGGGCGTCCGTCCATGTCATCGGATCACCTTCCAGTTCATTCTTTCATTCTTATACCTCAAACAGTATAAGTCATTCTGATATCTCATATACAACTCTTTTTTAATCTTCAAACGTAACATAAAAACACTATCCATAGTGTAAGAAATCTTAGATGTATGGATAAATGTATTATAAAGAATGGTTACTTCTTGGGTTGATTGCATACTACACCATGTAGCAATGAAATTTAATAAAAATATAAATCTTTGAGAGATATGAGAAATCGCATCAAAACCGCATTGATATCGCAGGGGTCCCATAGTGTTTTGAAGTGTAAAGGAAGCAGGGACCTTTGATAGGAAAGTGTATAGAATATCATGCGTATGAAGGATTGCTTGAGTATTTTATATTATGTTTGTAGAATGTTTTTTAGAGTATTTTATTCAATAGTGATATTCTCTATTATTATAATGGTCTGAATTATTTAATAAGATGATACATAAGATGCATAGGAGTGCTCAAGAATATTTATCAGTGACATTTATTAGGGATGCAATGACACAAATGGAATGAAATCTATCCATTCAAAAAAAAATCCACATCGGATCTTTGAGAAGGCCAGAACACCCTATATAAGGGGTTGATTTTATGGGAGACTGAGAACTACTGAGGAAGGGGTCATTTAGAACCCAGAAACACGTTTGGCCAAGGATCCTCCAGGAATATTAGAACAATATTGGATACAAATTGTCTGTGTGTAAACTGACCCACAAGAAACTGTCCAGTGCGCGAGGAGTGGAAAGTTACTGCACTACCACGAGTTCTAGTAGCGGTAGAAGTCGGACGGATAGAGCTTGCAGGACACCGGTCTCCTTTCCACACGAGAGGTGTCCAGAGCGATAACAGGGGTATTCAACAGGCACGGTAAGCACTCTTTCAAACAGGAGGACAAGAAGAGCTCACATTGGGAAGAAGCAGCATTTACAACAGCTCAGCGGGACGCCGCTACACTTTGACTCACTGAAAGCACAATTCAGTATATTATCGCATCATTGAGATTATACATACCATCCATGAATATTTTGGTATCAGCAACCTAGACTTGATGCTGGCATAGACTACCATTGGAAGCAAATTTTATCACTAAGTGACCAGCAAAGGTTGATATTGGGAGAGCGTCCCTAGCGCACTTGCTCAATACAGGACTATTGTATCGTCATATCTATCTATTGCACTGTTCGATTTTTATTGTAGACTATCCATTATCTATATTAATTATTTATTCATTTTGTGGTTATTTCAGGCTAATCATCCTAGTCATTTTATGAATATATGTATGATTTTATGAATACATTCAATTCTATATGATCCCAATATATTGAGTGTGCCCGGTTACCTTACAACATTTAAAAAATAATTGATATGCCACTACTTATGCTCCTTAACACTACCTCAAATAACAATAGGCCAATCCCAGGATCTCTGCTCTCCTATTACACAACGAGAAATCAGACACCATTGTGAAAACTCCTAAGACTAAATGCCCCGGCCCAGACGGTCTATCCTCCTTTTACTATAACACATTTCAGGACTGTTTGATTCTATACCTGAGTAAACTGTTCATCGAAGCATTGAAAGGAACCCCTTTCCATAAACAAACACTATCAGCCCAAATATCTATAATACATAAAGATGGGAAGGACCCGGCCCTATGTAATAATTATTGACCGATCTCTTCTTAACACTGACTTGAAGCTTTTTGCAAAATTTATAGCAAATAGGTTGCAGAATATCCTTCCCCCTCTCATTTCCCCTGATCAAGTCGGATTCGTGCCTAATAGAGAGGGAAAAGGCAACATCTATAGGGTTTTACAACCGATCCAATTTGCCAAACTCACAGCCAAACCTTTGATACTGCTCAGCACTGACGCTGAAAAGGCATTCGACAGGGTTGATTAGGACTACTTGCAGTCCTCACTGTCTGGCTTCGGTATTCCACCCATGTTTATTGCGGCAATAATTTCAATGTACAAATAACCTACGGCTTGAGTGATGGTAAATGACTTCCTATCGTCTGTGTTCTGTATCTCCAACGGTACCCGACAAGGACGCCCACTATCCCCCCTACTTTTTGTTTTGATGATGGAGACCCTGCTGCAAAAAATCTGACAGGACTCCCGTATACATGGGATTAGCTGTGGAGATAGAGCGCACAAGGCTGCAGCATATGCAGATGACCTGCTATTACTATCTAACCCGTCAGACTCACTCCCCATTATAGAACAACTATTTGGCAGGATCTCCAACTTTAAAGTAAATATGAGCAAATCCAAGGTATTAAATATCTCTCTTCCCAGTCATCAATCCTCTTTACTCTCCGATACATCCCCCTTCGACTGGTCACAACCCCATATTAAATTCATCGGCATAAAGATTCCTCCAAACCCTTCACAATAATACAAAATTACCTTTCCCCCGTTACTGCAGGAAATTAAAAAATATTATCATCTTGGCCAACCCCGTATATGTCTTGGCTAGGCTGCATAAACATTGCTAAATGCCTCATTTGGCTAAAAATTACATACTTACTACAGGTATTGCCTATACATATTCCCAATTCCTTTCAAACAATGGTCAATGAGACCCTCTCTAAATATGTTTGGAATTCTAAAAAAACACGTATTAAATACTCAACTCTTCAACTTCTACGACACCTCGGAGGTATTGATCTCCCTACCCCACGAATATTTACCCAAGTAGTCCACCTCAATAGGATAATTGACTGGATCAGGAGACCTCCTGCAAAATTATGGATCCCTATAGAGGAAGACATTCTACAATTCCCACTTAGACAGATAGTCTTTTCTGAAAAAAAAGAAACCACCCCTCCCCAAAGTCAGCAATATCCTGACCTCAAAAACTTGCAGAATCTGGAATCTTGATGAGGTGCGCTCAAAATGCTCCCCCTTCCCATCTCCACTGATGCAAATCAGAGATATTTCCAAAACCACAGATGCCACATACAACAATACCCTACTGAAAGAGATCCAAGTCAACAAGACCGAAGTTGACTCTTTATTGCTTCAAGATACATTCCCTTCGTATGAAGCACTGACCAGACAGCTACAGTGTCCCTTATTATCTCTATTACTCTATAATAAACTTAAGCTCTCTTCTAAACAGCTCATACGTGTAGGAAACCTTAATAGATCACTGTCACAGCCACGGTTATGGCCGTGACTCCTTGGGAGCCGCATACAGTTGCCCGCGGTTTGGGTTGTTGTTTCAACCGCAGCTTGAGGCATGATGTTGTTTGCCTCAAGTGCGGTTGCCGCGGACAACAGGTATGTGTGCGGTTCCCTTGCCGTTTGTGTGCGTGTATGTATGCACTGTTTGTCTGTGTGCACCGACACCTTTCCTGCACTGTGGTTGCCCGTGGCAACGTTTCGTGATGTGTACATGTGGTGGCAGTGTCCCGGCCTTTGGGCTGACTCCCAGGACACGGTTGCCACCCATGTCGTTGCCTGCGGCAACAACCACAGTGTGATTGTTGTGTTGGACACTTTTCCTTTAGTTGGTGTTTCCCTTCCCTGGTGCTGGAAGGGTTAACTCCCTTCCCAGTGTGTGTGAGTCACTGGGTGTGTCTGACCGTTGGGTGTGGCCTCTTAGGCCTATAAAGCCTCTCCATTTGGCATGGCTCAGTAGGTTGCTTCAGTCATGCTTTGCTGTAGCAGCCTCCTGTGATTTCCATCTTCTTGTAAGGGCCACCCTTCCGGTCATAAGTTCTATCACCGTGATGTGTTGTTGATGTCCTATGTCTTTGCTTTTTAGTGCGGCTATGGATGTCCTGGTTCCTGAGTGTTCGTATGTGTGTGCTGTTTCTCTTATGTTGTGTGGACAGCGTTTTCTGAGCACGGGTTCCAGTCAGCAAGGCTGAGACAGGTTTGTGTGGAACTGTTTGGTTCACTTGTCTTATTCATTGTCCTGTTTATGTTCCCCATCTTCATGCTGCTTGGCCAGTGAGACTCCTGCTCCTCCGTGCCTAGGTTGTAGGGACTATAAGGTTCCAGCGTATGAGCCCTCCTACCACCAAGGTCGGCTCATACAGACAGGGGACAGGGTCAGCGTTAGGGATGCAATAGGAGGTGACCTGCTCCCTAATTCTGTGGTCCTGGCCGAGTAGCGACTGGACATCCTCCTTCACCGCACGGCTGAGGATTTCCCCCATCCTCAGCCGTGACAGTATGACCGGAATGGCTCCTTGCTTGGAGGTTCCCTCGAAAGAGGGTGAAGCATGTACCGCCATCTGCGGATGGGGTGCATGCGCGCTCTTCGGAGGGAGAGCGTTGTGGGGGTTTTGCCGCTGACGGCGTGGTGAGTGGCGTTTCCCCGCCATCCCTTCACCGTGCTCTGTCTTGGCGTCCCCTGAGTTTTTATTGCACCGGTGTGTTTGTTTGGTGTGCGGGTGCACACCTTCGAAAGAGGGTGCAGCATGCAGTGCCATCCTCTTGTGGCCTGCATGCGCGTTCTCCGGAGGGAGAGCGTTCCGGGGGGATCACCGTTTACGGCACGGTTGGTGGCTTTTCCCTGCCACCTTACCTTCCGTATTGGTGATCCCTCATCCCTCTCCATGTTCCCATCTCTGGTCGTTTGCTGGCAGCACTCCGTAAGTGGTCCGGCTGCGTGCTGGTTAGGAGTGTCTGCTGGCAGCGACTGGAGTGGGGACGTGAGTGGAGAGTCCCCTCGTCCATCTCTCAGTGGTTCTCTCCCGTGTCGCTGGTGCGGGCTGAAGGCCTCGTCGGACTGGCTTAGTTGTGTGCTGGGAGAGGATGCAGCTGACAGCGACTTTTTGGGAACCGTGTCAGAGTGGACGTCCCCTTCTCCCATCCCCTTGTGTGAGTCCCTCACTTTTTTTGGGGGGGGGGCTTTGAGGGGTGGGAGTGTCACGGCCACGGTTATGGCCGTGACTCCTTGGGAGCCGCATACAGTTGCCCGCGGTTTGGGTTGTTGTTTCAACCGCAGCTTGAGGCATGATGTTGTTTGCCTCAAGTGCGGTTGCCGCGGACAACAGGTATGTGTGCGGTTCCCTTGGAGTTTGTGTGCGTGTATGTATGCACTGTTGTTTGTCTGTGTGCACTCTGTGTATTGTGTGGTGTGCACTGACACCTTTCCTGCACTGTGGTTGCCCGTGGCAACGTTTGGTGATGTGTACATGTGGTGGCAGTGTCCCGGCCTTTGGGCTGACTCCCAGGACACGGTTGCCACCCATGTCGTTGCCTGCGGCAACAACCACAGTGTGTTTGTTGTGTTGGACACTTTTCCTTTAGTTGGTGTTTCCCTTCCCTGGTGCTGGAAGGGTTAACTCCCTTCCCAGTGTGTGTGAGTCACTGGGTGTGTCTGACCGTTGGGTGTGGCCTCTTAGGCCTATAAAGCCTCTCACTTTGGCATGGCTCAGTAGGTTGCTTCAGTCATGCTTTGCTGTAGCAGCCTCCTGTGATTTCCATCTTCTTGTAAGGGCCACCCTTCCGGTCATAAGTTCTATCACCGTGATGTGCTGTTGATGTCCTATGTCTTTGCTTTTTAGTGCGGCTATGGATGTCCTGGTTCCTGAGTGTTCGTATGTGTGTGCTGTTTCTCTTATGTTGTGTGGACAGCGTTTTCTGAGCACGGGTTCCAGTCAGCAAGGCTGAGACAGGTTTGTGTGGAACTGTTTGGTTCACCTGTCTTATCCATAGTCCTGTTTATGTTCCCCATCTTCATGCTGCTTGGCCAGTGAGACTCCTGCTCCTCCGTGCCTAGGAGGAGTGGGTTATCTTACTCTGTTCTCTAGTTCAGGGCCGACTTGAGGGCTTGTAGGGACTATAAGGTTCCAGCGTATGAGCCCTCCTACCACCAAGGTCGGCTCATACAGACAGGGGACAGGGTCAGCGTTAGGGACGCAATAGGAGGTGACCTGCTCCCTAATTCTGTGGTCCTGGCCGAGTAGCGACTGGACATCCTCCTTCACCGCACGGCTGAGGATTTCCCCCATCCTCAGCCGTGACAATCACTGACCAAATTTGAATCTCTCCTCGTTCAACAGAAACCGCCTAAAAAGGTGATATCAACCCTTAATAGGGAACTACTGTCTTCATCAATAGACATAACACATTCCTTCATTCAGGCTTGTGAATCGGATTTGGGTCGGAAATTCCTACCCAAGGAACTTCAAAGGCTCTTCCTCGCACCTAAACAATCCATCAAAATGTGTAAGAATGCAAGAAAGTGGCTAAAAGATACTAACCAGATGGCACCTTACCGTATTACTAAATAAATACAATCCTAACTATGACATGCTGGAGGCCCCTCTCTTTTATGTTACATCTATTAGAAGTACTTCAGATGCAAAAATCTCCAATTTTCCTCGCAATCTGGCAACCATGATGGAACCATACTGTGGCATCCATCCTTCCAGAGATGCCTATGGATCTGCTGCAAGATATCTAAAGAGCCCCTTGGACCCTTCAGACCTCCTAGTGTCCACACCGCCAGAACTACCGCACGAAAGACCCCAGCAGACAACCGTCGACCCTCCAGGGACTCAATGGGACTTCCAGATCGGCAGCAAGTATTTATAGGGTTTTGCTGGTGTGCCATACCTCATGTAGGCCACTCAAACTATATAGTTCAGCCCATCTTCTTACTCCCAACCAGGAGCCTTATAGGGCTTTGTTTTTGCGCCATATCTCCTGTAGGCAATACAATATAGTCCAGTTCATATTTTTACTCTCTGACTAACCACAAAGGTATCGCAGCAACCAGCAGCTCTTGGGGCTCTTTAACACGAGCGGATACCATGGAATCCACTGCGTGAAAGAGCGCCAAGACCTTTTTAATACAAAATCACGGTGACAACTTGATATCACTGTGATTTTGTATTAAAAAGATCTACAGAGAGGCATGGAGCATTATTATTATTATTTTTTTTAAATATAGTCTTTTATTAAATTTTTGTTTCATACATACAAGTATCATTATTATGCAATTTATTGGACATATAGACATTTAAACATGACTTATATATATAATAGATAGTACCTTGGAGATATAAAAATATATATATAAAAAACTTGCTAAAATCGTACAATAAATCGCTAGATAATGTAAAAACCACAATATGACTATTGTGCTAACATATACATATGATAGTCTCTTGGAAATATTGACAACGCGATACCTTGTGGACAATGGGGTTTTGAGAACCAAACTAGCCGTTTAAATATACCTTGCGGCTAATGGATATCTTCTCTGGAAGTCCTTTACTACCCACAATTCGAGTTCCCTCTTAATGGTTTAAGATACTGCAGTTTTGGTGGCTGATTACTAGTAAGTGTATTATCGCAGCGTCCCGCTATACTCACTGCGCAGCGCTGGAAATTTTCTACTGATGTGCTTGCGATCCAAACTCGTGCTGTATATGTTGTCTCACAGGCTTCCACTGCCGTCACCCTGAAATGATCTGGGCACCGCTCCATAGTTCCCGAGAGCCGGTGTTCCCTGAGACTCAAGTCGCCTTCTCCCACGCCGAATTTACTCAGACACGATACCTTGTATCCTCGTGCTGCATACTTTAGTAGTTGGCGTGTCAGGACTTGGTTACTCACAGGGTGTTCGTGCTTTAGTGGAGATCAGCCTTGGATAATTTCAGCATATGTTGGAGGAAAGTGTAAATTCAAATTCCTCAAACAGGTGTTGGTTCTCCCCATTCTTCGCAAAAGCTGGTACGGATTTTTATAGTCATTCATTGTGGATTTGGACCTAATCTTCCATTAACCCCTTAAGGACATAGGACGTACCGGTACGCCCTATTTCCCGAGTCCTTAAGGACCAAGGACGTACCGGTACGTCCTAACTTTAACCCCTTAAGGACCGGGCTCATTTTCACCTTAAGGACCGGGCCATTTTTTGCAAATCTGACCAGTGTCACTTTAAGTGCTCATAACTTTCAAACGCTTTGACTTACCCAGGCCGTTCTGAGATTGTTTTTTCGTCACATATTGTACTTCATGACACTGCTAAAATTGGGTCAAAAAAGTTATTTTTTTTGCATAAAAAAATACATTTTTTACCAAAAATTTTGAAAAATTAGCAAATTTCAAAGTTTCAGTTTCTCTACTTCTGTAATACATAGTAATACCCCCAAAAATTGTGATGACTTTACATTCCCCATATGTCTACTTCATGTTTGTAGCATTTTGGGAATGATATTTTATTTTTTGGGGATGTTACAAGGCTTAGAAGTTTAGAAGCAAATTTGAAATTTTTGAGAAATCTTCAAAATCCCACTTTTTATGGACCAGTTCAGGTTTGAAGTCATATTGTGAGGCTTAGATAATAGAAACCTCCCAAAAATGACCCCATTCTAGAAACTACACCCCTCAAGGTATTCAAAACTGTTTTTTCAAACTTTATTAACCCTTTAGGTGTTCCTGAAGAGTTAATGGCAGATGGAGAAACAATTTTGAAATTTCTATTTTTTGGAAAATTTTCCAATATAATAAATTTTTTCCAGGAGTAAAATAAGGGTTAACTGCCAAACAACACTCAAAATGGGTTGCCCTGATTCTGTAGTTTGCAAAAACACCCCATATGTGGTCGTAAACTACTGTTTGGCCGAACGGTAGCACATAGAAGGAGGGGAACACCATATGGGTTTTGGAAGGCAGATTTTGCAGGACTGGTTTTGTTTATACCATGTCCCATTTGAAGCCCCCTGTTGCACCCCTAGAATAGAAATTTCAAAAAAGTGACTCCATCTAAGAAAGTACACCCCTCAAGGTATTCAAAACTGGGTTTACAAACTTTGTTAACCCTTTAGGTGTTCCACAAGAGTTAATGGCAGATGGAGAAACAATTATGAAATTTCAATTTTTTGGAAAATTTTCCAATATAATCAATTTCTTCTAGGAGTAAAACAAGGGTTAACTGCCAAACAACACTCACAATGGGTTGCCCTGATTCTGTAGTTTGCAAAAACACCCCATATGTGGTCGTAAACTACTGTTTGGCCGAACGGTAGCACATAGAAGGAGGGGAACACCATATGGGTTTTGGAAGGCAGATTTTGCAGGACTGGTTTTGTTTATACCATGTCCCATTTGAAGCCCCCTGTTGCACCCCTAGAATAGAAATTTCAAAAAAGTGACTCCATCTAAGAAAGTACACCCCTCAAGGTATTCAAAACTGGGTTTACAAACTTTGTTAACCCTTTAGGTGTTCCACAAGAGTTAATGGCAGATGGAGAAACAATTATGAAATTTCAATTTTTTGGAAAATTTTCCAATATAATCAATTTTTTCTAGGAGTAAAACAAGGGTTAACTGCCAAACAACACTCAAAATGGGTTGCCCTGATTCTGTAGTTTGCAAAAACACCCCATATGTGGTCGTAAACTACTGTTTGGCCGAACGGTAGCACATAGAAGGAGGGGAACACCATATGGGTTTTGGAAGGCAGATTTTGCAGGACTGGTTTTGTTTATACCATGTCCCATTTGAAGCCCCCTGTTGCACCCCTAGAATAGAAATTTCAAAAAAGTGACTCCATCTAAGAAAGTACACCCCTCAAGGTATTCAAAACTGGGTTTACAAACTTTGTTAACCCTTTAGGTGTTCCACAAGAGTTAATGGCAGATGGAGAAACAATTATGAAATTTCAATTTTTTGGAAAATTATCCAATATAATCAATTTTTTCTAGGAGTAAAACAAGGGTTAACTGCCAAACAACACTCAAAATGGGTTGCCCTGATTCTGTAGTTTGCAGAAACACCCCATATGTGGTGGTAAACTACTATTTGGCTAAACGGCAGGACATAGAAGAAGGGGAACGCCATATGGTTTTTGGAAGGCAGATTTTGCTGGACTGGTTTATTTACACCATGTACCCTTTCAAGCCCCCTGATGCACCCCTAGAGTAGAAACTCCATAAAAGTGACCCCATCTAGGAAACTACGGGATAAGGTGGTTGTTGTTTTGGGACTATTTTTGGGGTAAATTTGATATTTGGTTGCTCTATATTACTCTTTTTTGAGGCAATGTAACAAAAAAATTAAAATCTAAAATTGTTTCTACATTCGCTATTTAGTTTTGTGGAACACCTAAAGGGTTAACATAGTTTGTAAAGTAACTTTTGAATACCTTGAGGGGTGTAGTTTCTTAGATGGGGTCACTTTTTTGGAGTTTCTAGTCTGGGCTACATCAGGGGGGGCTTCTAATGGGACATGGTGTCAAAAAAAAAACTGTCCATCAAAATCTGCCTTCCAGAAACCGTATGGAGTTCCCTTCGTTCTATGCCCTGCCGTGCGGCTATATAGCCATTTACGACCACATATGGGGTGTTTCTGCAAACGACAGAATCGGGGCAATAAATATTTAGTTTTGTTTGGCTGTTAACCCTTGCTTTATTACCGGCAAAATGGATTTAAATTGAAATTTTGCCCAAAAATAGGTGTTTTGGCACCGTTTTTATTTTATATTTTTAACACCGTTCATCCGAGGCGTTTGGTCAAAAGTTATTTTTATAGCGACGACTTTTACGCACGCGACGATGCCCAATATGTATGGCTCTCAGACTTTGGAGACACTAAGCAGGCATCCTAAAACTGCGGCCCTCCAGATGTTGTAAAACTACAATTCCCACCATGCCCTGCTGATGGCTGTAGGTTGTCTGGGCATGCTGGGAGTTATAGTTTTACAACATCTGGAGGGCCGCAGTTTGAGGATGCCTGCACTAAAACTAATATTTTTGGGGGAAAGAAAAATAGTTTTCGTGTCTCCAAAGTCTGAGAGCCATAGTGTTTTATGTTCTCTAGTGAACTGTTGGGGATTATAAAAATTTTGTACTCCATGGAAGTGTGATACTCCCTGAAGCAATCGATAACGCAGAGGCCCGGATGATCGGGGCACGTGTCGCACTGAGTGGTGGTGTCCTTCCGTATCCCCCTCCTGCGACACACTCTGCACTTTTTTTGGGTTCGTCCCTTCTTTCCAGTATGGGGGACCACACCTGGAAAGTGTTGGCCAGGGACGATCCGGGCGCCTCCAGTTCCCGAGGTACTCCGGCCTGCTCTTTCCCGGTCCGAAAAGATCAGGTCCTTGAGGACTGCCTCATAGAATTGGAGGAATGTCCCTGTGCTGCCAGCGCTTCGGGATAGTACAAAAGAGTTGTACATGGCAACCTGCACCAAGTAGACCGCAACTTTTTTGTACCATGCCCGGGTTTTGCGCATGGCGTTATATGGCGTGAGGACTTGATCCGAGAGATCAACTCCTCCCATATACCGATTGTAGTCGACGATACAATCGGGCTTGAGGACCGTTGCCGCGGTACCTCGCACAGGGACTGGGGTGGTGCCGTTACCGTGGATTGTGGACAGCATAAGGACATCCCTCTTGTCCTTATACCTGACCAGCAACAGGTTTCCACTGGTAAGTGCACGGGTCTCACCCCTGGGGATAGGTACCTGGAGGGGGTAGGCAGGGAGGCCGCGCTGATTTTTCCGCACGGTCCCACAAGCGAACGTAGATCTGGCGGCAAGGGACCTGAACAAGGGAATGCTGGTATAAAAGTTATCCACGTACAAGTGGTAACCATTATCCAGCAGTGGGTACATAAGGTCCCACACGAGTTTCCCGCTAACACCCAGAGTGGGGGGACATTCTGGGGGTTGAATACGGGAATCTCGCCCCTCGTACACACGAAATTTGTAAGTGTACCCTGAGGTACTCTCACAAATTTTGTATAGCTTCACGCCATACCTCGCTCGCTTTGTGGGAATATATTGGCGGAAACTGAGTCTCCCCTTGAACGCAATGAGCGACTCATCAACCGCGACCTCCCTTCCAGGTACGTAGGCCTGCTGAAATGTGGCCCCAAAGTGATCGATGACCGGCCGTATCTTATACAGCCGGTCATAGGCAGGATCACCTCGGGGTGGACATGCTGCATTATCGGAATAATGCAGACATTTCCGGATGGCCTCAAACCGGGAGCGTGTCATGACCATACTGTACAGTGGGGTCTGGTACAGGACGTCCCCACTCCAGTATTGCCTGACACTGGGTTTTTGGACTAGACCCATATGCAGCACGAGGCCCCAAAATGTCCTCATTTCGGCTGCACTGACCGGCGTCCAGCCACCGGGTCTAGGGGAGTGGTGGGGGGATGGGTGGAGGGGGTGGGGGGGCTGGTGGTGGTGGGGGGCTGGTAGGGGGGGGCAAGTGGCAGGGGGGGGTCTGGGGTCTGATAGATTGATCAAAAAAAGTTTTGTGTAAAAGTTAAAAGTTTTTTTTTTTTTTTTTTTTTCCTAACTAACTTTTCCCTTCTTTCCCTGCCTAACGATGCCTCTCCCTCACTGACCCTAACCTACCTGGGTGGCGATGGGTGCAGGAGGGTGATGGATGGCGATTAGGGGGACACAGGAGCTGGTGCTGGACGATGCTGCCGGGTGCTCGTGCAGAACAGGAAGAGGAGGGGAGAGAGGAGCGCAGGAAGTTTGAATCTCGCGCCTCTCTCCCCTGCACCAATCAGCACCCTGGACAGCAGTGTTCAGCACCAGGGCCAGCACCGCCTCCTCAAATCCTCGGACTGCGATTGGTGGTGTATAATTACGCCACCGATCGCAGTCTTTTTCCGGTTCATCGGGTCACCGGACACCCGAATGGACCGGAAACGCAGAAAACCGCAGGTCTGAATTGACCTGCGGTTTTCTGCGATCGCCGATACGGGGGGGTCAAATGACCCCCCCTGCGTTGTTACGGGATGCCGGCTGAATGATTTCAGCTGAAATCCCGTTCCGATTAACCCCCGCGGCGCCGGAATGCCGATTTTAAGTCAGGACGTACCGGTACGCCCTTGGTCCTTAAGGACTCGGGAAATAGGGCGTACCGGTACGCCCTGTGTCCTTAAGGGGTTAAAATCGGCATTCCGGCGCCCCAGGGGTTAATTTGAACAAGATGACGGCTGAAATCATTCAGCCGGCATCCTGTTAAAACGCCAGGGGGGTCATGTGACCCCCCCCCCCCCCGTGTCGGCGATCGCAACAAACCGCAGGTCAATTCAGACCTGCGGTTTGCTGCGCTTTTTGCAGTTTCTGATCCCCGCAGTCCCTGACCGTGGGGATCAGAAGCTTTAGAGTGCCTAAAATCAATATTGTACACCCCCCCCTGCACCCCTGCACGATTTGATGGCGGCGTGTGGTGCAGGGGGGGTGTCGCAGGCGGTGGGGGCGTTGTGGGCGATCCCCCGCCCGCCTCCCATTGCATAATCGTTGGTGTAGAGTGGGTATACCAGGGTGCCAGCACATTGCTGGCACCCTGGTATAAACGGCTGACATCGTTGATGCGATGTCAGCCGTTTAACCCTTTCCATACAGCGGTCCGTACGGACCGCTGTATGGAAAGAGTTAACAGTAAGAAGGAGCTCCCTCCCTCTCCGATCGGGGGGCTGCTGTGCCTTTGCAGCCCCCCGATGGGAGAGGGAGAGAGCCCCCAGACAGCCCCCCCGAAGCCCCGTCCTCACCCTTCCCCGTCTGCGAAGTTGTGGCAGACGGGGAAGGTTCCCATGGCAACAGGACGCCTGCTCAGGCGTCCTGCTGTCCATGGTGCTGAACAGATCTGTGCTGAAATAGATCTGTTCAGTGTAAGTAAAATACAGTACAGAAACCTATATAGGTTCTGTACTGTATTTTACAGACATCAGACCCACTGGATCTTCAAGAACCAAGTGGGTCTGGGTCAAATTTTTTAAAAAATAAGTAAAAAAAGTTAAGATAAAAAAAAAACATTTATCACTGAATAAAAATTAAAAAAATTAAATACACTACACATATTAGGTATCGCCGCGTCCGTAACGACCTGATCTATAAAACGGTCATGTTACTTTCCCCGCACAGTGAACGCCATAAAAATAAAAAAATAAAAACTATGAGAAAATTGACATTTTGCCCACCTTACTTCCCAAAAAAGGTAATAAAAGAGATCAAAAAAGTCGCATGTACGCCAAAATAGTACCAATCAAACCGTCATCTCATCCCGCAAAAAATGAGACCCTACTCAAGATAATCGGCCAAAAACTGAAAAAACTATGGCTCTTAGACTATGGAAACACTAAAACATCATTTTTTTTGTTTCAAAAATAAAATCATTGTGTAAAACATACATAAATAAAAATAAAGTATACATATTAGGTATTGCCGCGTCCGTATCGACCGGCTCTATATAAATATCACATGACCTAACCCCTCAGGTGACCACCGTAAAAAAAATAAAAATAAAACTGTGTAAAAAAAGCAAAAATTTTTTTTGCCATCTTACGTCACAAAAAGTGTAATAGCAAGCGATCAAAGGGTCATGTGCACCCCAAAATAGTGCCAATCAAACTGTCATCTCATCCCGCAAAAAATTAGACCCTACTCAAGATAATCGCCCAAAAACTGAAAAAACTATGGCTCTTAGACTATGGAGACACTAAACAATTTTTTGGTTTTAAAAATGAAGTTATTGTATAAAACTTACATAAATAAAAAAAATTGTATACATATTAGGTATCGCCGCGTCCGTGACAACCTGCTCTATAAAATTACCACGTGATCTAACCTGTCAGATGAATGTTGTAAATAACAAAAATAAAACGTGCCAAAAAAGCTATTTCTTGTTACCTTGCCGCACAAAAAGTGTAATATAGAGCAACCAAAAATCATATGTACCCTGAACTAGTACCAACAATACTGCCACCCTATTCCGTACTTTCTAAAATGGGGTCACTTTTTTGGGAGTTTCTACTCTAGGGGTGCATCAGGGGGGCTTCAAATGGGACATGGTGTCAAAAAACCAGTCCAGCAAAATCTGCCTTCCAAAAACCGTATGGCATTCCTTTCCTTCTGCGCCCTGCCGTGTGCCCTTACAGCAGTTTACGACCACATATGGGGTGTTTCTGTAAACTACAGAATCAGGGCCATAAATAATGAGTTTTGTTTGGCTGTTAACCCTTGCTTTGTAACTGGAGAAAAAATATTAAAATGGAAAATCTGCCAAAAAAGTGAAATTTTGAAATTGTATCTCTATTTTCCATTAAATCTTGTGCAACACCTAAAGGGTTAACAAAGTTTGTAAAATCAGTTTTGAATACCTTGAGGGGTGTCGTTTCTTAGATGGGGTCACTTTTATGGAGTTTCTACTCTAGGGGTGCATCAGGGGGGCTTCAAATGGGACATGGTGTCAAAAAAACTGTCCAGCAAAATCTGGCTTCCAAAAACCACACGGCGCACCTTTAACTCTACGCCCCGCTGTGTGGCCGTACAGTAGTTTATGGCCACATATGGGGTGTTTCTGTAAACAGCAGAGTCAGGGCAATAAAGATACAGTCTTGTTTGGCTGTTAACCCTTGTTTTGTTTGTGGAAAAAATGGGTTAAAATGGAAAATTAGCCAAAAAAATTAAATTCTCAAATTTCATCCCCATTTGCCAATAACTCTTGTGCAACACCCAAAGGGTTAACAGAGTTTGTAAAATCAGTTTTGAATACCTTGAGGGGTGTAGTTTATAGAATGGGGTCATTTTTGGGCGGTTTCTATTATGTAAGCCTCGCAAAGTGACTTCAGAGCTGTAGTGGTCCCTAAAAATTGGGTTTTTGTAAATTTCTGAAAAATTTCAAGATTTGCTTCTAAACTTCTAAGCCTTGTAACATCCCCAAAAAATAAAATATCATTCCCAAAATAATTCAAACATGAAGTAGACATATGGGGAATGTTAAGTCATCACAATTTTTGGGGGTATTACTATGTATTACAGAAGTAGAGAAACTGAAACTTTGAAATTTGCTAATTTTTCCAAATTTTTGGTAAATTAGGTATTTTATTATGCAAAAAAATTTATTTTTTTGACTTTATTTTACCAGTGTCATGAAGTACAATATGTGACGAAAAAACAATCTCAGAATGGCCTGGATAAGTCAAAGCGTTTTAAAGTTATCAGCACTTAAAGTGACACTGGTCAGATTTGCAAAAAATGGCCTGGTCCTTAAGGTGAAAATGAGCCTGGTCCTTAAGGGGTTAAAAAACCACCACGTTAAAAAGTTACCTATCTATTAAATCTTTAATATTCACACACCTCTATACACTTTATATACTTTAGTCATAATCTTGAATGCACTATATTACCATCTTAGTTTATTCACTACATTTTCTTTCATCTCGGAAAAACAACTTTCTTGCGGTATCGATGCGGTTTTTGGTATATTCTCTATTACTCAGAGGGATTTGGGTGGCGAGTTATATATAGACCTACCCCTACCTCCCTGATACACATTATATATAAACCTACCATGATACATATATTCCTATTCTCTATCTCAAGAAGGCTAGATCTTGCCTTAACCCCTTAGTGTCCAGTTCTGATGTCTGTCTCCATACTTGTCTATTTCTAAATCCCAAATAACGCAGCACTCCAATATCTTCTGTGGACCATAGTCATTAGACCATCCCTGATGTATCTTAAGAAGAATTTTTTTTTACAATTATTTATTTTTTATTTATTCTATCTATTCGTTATACATATCTCCTGGTCACTTTGGATAGGGGAGTTGATTGAATCTTCCAAAGCCGGGGATAAGATGACGGGTGAGGGTCCCCCGCAAAGGGCCGAACCCCCCAGGAAAGGGAAAAACCTGGAAGGGGGTTTTGCCGTCCGCGGGGGACATCCACCAGGTTCACAGAAATCCGAACAACTCGAACTCTGCGTTCAATCCACCCGGCATCAGTGTATTCAATTCATATATTAGTTGGGACTCTAGTCTTGACATTTTACTTATATGGTCCCCTCCTCTCCATCCTTTATCCACTTTATCGACTGCTGCGAATTTCATACCTGAGGGTTTTTTGTCATGCATTAGCTTGAAATGTTTGGACAGTGTATGTGTTTCCAGGCCCTTTTCAGAGATGCGTTTTCATGTTCAGAGATGCGTTTTTTTAAAAGTCTTTTTGTTCTCCCAACATATTGACGCCCGCATGGGCACTCTATGATGTATATAACGTTGTCAGAGTTACACGTGAGGAAATCTTTTATTATATGTTTATGGTTGTTTACCGTAGATATAATTTCCTTTGTCTTGCGGGGAAATGTAGTAATTCTGCAATTCCCGCATCTATGAAAACCCTCCATATTTAGCCAATTTTGTATAGAGTTACTTTCTTTATCTCTTCTTTTTATTGTTGGGGCCACCTTATTACCTAAATTGGGGGCTTTGGTGAAAGTAATCCGAGGTTTCTCTGGGATTAAGGGACCTATTGTTTTATCCTTTTTTAGTAGATACCAATGCCTACCTATTATTCTCTGGATCCTCCTAAACTCATCATTAAATGGTAGAATGATCCTTATTTCTTCCTTCTCACCTTCCTTATTTTTCACCTTATCTGAAAAGAAATCCTCCCTTCTCATGCCTCTCACTTTATTCAAGGATCCAATTATTAATTCCTCGGGATAGTCTTTTTCTAGAAAGGCCTCTTTCATCTTATTGGCTTCTTTTTCAAACTGGTTTTCTGATGTACAATTGCGCTTTATTTTTTGGAATTGGCCCTGCGGTATGTTTATCAACCAGCTAGGTAGGTGACAGCTGTTATACAAAATGTAGCTGTTTCTCATGGTAGGTTTCATATATGTGCAGCTTGTTAGTACCTTGTCCTCTACAAAAATTTTCAAGTCTACAAATTCTAGTGTCTCCTTATTAATGGTATGGGTGAATTTTAAGTTAAAGTTGTTAAGATTCATTTCCCCTAAAAAATTCTCCAAGGATTCCTTACCCGATCTCCAAATAAAAAGCACGTCATCTATATACCTCTTCCATAGCACCAGGTCCACCCCCAGTCGGGGGGCGATGGTACGTTCCTCCCAATCCGCCATAAACAGATTAGCATAACTGGGGGCGAACCTGGTGCCCATGGCTGTGCCCTGGGTTTGTAGATAAAAATCTGTTTCAAAATTAAAATAATTATGCGTTAATATAAAATCTACACTCTGAATTAAAAAATTAATTTGTTCCTCCTTCAGCCTTCCTTCTTGTCTCAATTGGGTCTCAACTGCTTGTTTCCCTTGGTCGTGTTTAATAATAGTATATAAGGATTGAACATCCAATGTGCCCATCCACCAGTCCTCTTCAAATTCCATATTTTCTATAAAACGTATTATCTGTGTCGAGTTCTTAGTATATGAAGCAATCTTTTTAACCGTCGGTTGTAATAAAACGTCAATATATTTAGATAGATTGCAAGTTAATGACTCTATCCCAGAGATTATAGGGCGGCCAGGCGGGTTGTTAATATCCTTATGTACCTTCGGTATGCAATAGAATACCGGTATTCTTGGGTGTTTATTTAGTATGAAATTATATTCATTATCTGTTAAGATCCCTTTCGATTTACCATCTTCCACCAAAGTGGTTAGTTCTATGTGGAAGTCACCTGTGGGGTCTTTCATTAACTTCTGGTATGTATCCTTATCTGACAATTGTCTGTAGCATTCCTGATTTTATTTATCTATATCTTGTATAACTATTGACCCCCCTTTATCGGCTGGGCGAATAATAATACTATTGTCCTTCTGTAATTGTTTTAGAGTGCCGATTTCTCCCTTAGTTAAATTTTTTCGTCTATATATGTGGGTGTCTTTTATCTTGGGCAGATCATTCTCCACGCTTTCTTTAAATGTCACCATTTCGTGGCTAATTTCGTTCCTTGGATATTTTTTAGAGCGATTTTTTAGCTTAGTATGTGTATATTTTTCACTGTGGATGTTACTTTCTATTTCTCTCCCAACCAGGTTTTTTACAAAATATTTCTTGAGGCATAGTCGCCGTATGAATTTCTCTACCCCTATAAAGGTTGAGAATTTATTCAGTTTTTCTGTTGGGGCAAATTTTAAGCCTTTATTTAAAAGATGTTTTTGGACATTAGGTAATGTAATTGAACTTAAATTTATAATGGAGTCGTTGGTCACTTGTGGTTCCACTACCTGTGATGGTGCCGTTCCCTTCCTCCTTCCTCTCCGTACCTTCCCCTTTCTTCTTCGTGATGTCTCGTGTTGTGGTTGTGTTGATTGTGTGACTGGTAATGCTTCCCTATTTTCTGTATCCTGGAATCCTGTTGTGCCCTGTGTGGTTGTGACCTGTCTCTCAAATTGTACTGGTGATCTATTGGTGGTTTGTAATGTGTCTTCTGTAATCCCCTCGGGGGTGATGCTTTCCTCATGCGTATTCGGTGATGAGCTGGGGTCCGATCTAAAAAAAAAGACTCCCTTTCCTCAAAAATCTCAAATCTATTGTGAATAGGTATATTAAAATTACTGTGCCTATTTGTGTCTTTAGTGTGATTCTCTTGTGGATTGGTATTGGTCCCCACCTGACTATCCTCCCTAAAATCCTCTATTCTTTCCCTCTCCACCCGTTGACCTTCCCTTTCCTTTCTCTCTTTTATTATTATGGAAATATTTTATTTTATTTTTTTCTTCATAATTTCCCGTTCAATTTTAGACGGACTGTCTAAAAACTATGGATATGTGGAATCATGTGGAATCTAAGAATCAAAAAGTGGAAAATTTTACCTTTGAAGAAAATGTTAATAGTGGTAATAGAGATGAAGTGTGTATAGGTAAAATCTTCAGAGAGCTGGAAGGGTTATTAATCTGTAGCCCTAACCAATTTGATCATTAAAAGACTACCAAAAAAATAGCGGATATGAAAATTATGACAGATAAACTCCCCAAAACGGAGGAACTGAATATATTAGAAACCAGGTTATGCAATAATTTGGACAAAATTAAAACGGGAAATTATGGAGAAAAAAAATAAAAAAGGTGTCTCACTTTCGGATGGAAGACAGGACCCTGAAACAACAGATCCTGCCTGTCCGGAAGAATCCAGCTATCTGTTAAAGAAAGCTTCCTCAACCAGGTGAGCCATGTTCTCTTTGGCCAGAAGGGGGGCGATCAAAATATTCCTCGCCTGTTCCTGTCTTAGCTTTTGTAAGACTTTCGGAAGAAGCCTCCGCGGGGGGAAGGCGTACAGAAGCTGATTCGGCCACGGAAAGGAGAAGGCGTCTATCCCTGTCGGAGAATCTTCCAAATTTAGGGAAAAGAATAGGTTGCATTTTTTTGTTTTCCCTGGTAGTAAATAGGTCTACTTGAGGATGGCCCCAGAGCTGAATTATCTGGTTGAAGACTTCTTGGTTTAAACACCATTCTCCCTGGTCTAGAAGGTTTCTGCTTAGACAGTCTGCCACCTTGTTTTCTGTTCCCTTTAAGTGTACTGCTTTGATAAAAAGGAACATAAGGAATAAATCAGGGGAAAAAAATGTCTGCGGCTAAGGACATAAGATTTTTTTATCTGGTCCCTCCTTGTTGGTTTAGGTAGGATACCACCGTGGCTCTGTCTGAGAAGTTTATTCCTTTCCCTTGTATTATGGGTAGGAATTCTCTTAAGGCAAATACAACTGCTCTGAGCTCTCTCATGTTCTGGGAGTTATGACTCTCCATTGAGCTCCATACCCCTTGTCGAACAAACCACCGACAATAGGCACCCCACGCGGTTGGACTGGCGTCTGTGGTGATGGTTATCTGCGCCTGTAGATCCCAAGGGAGACCCTGAGATAGATTTGAAGGATCCAGCCACTGAATTAAGGATTGTATCACCTGAGGGGTGAGAGGAAGCGGGGCATCCAATTTTTTCTGCCACCACTAGAAGATCGTCCAAATAAGGAATAACCAAAATGTCTCTTTCCCTTATGTGGGCCATAACCTCTGCCATGAACTTTATAAAGAGCCTGGGGGCCCGAGATATTCCAAACGGAAGTGCTCTGTATTGTAGATGATGGACTTGGCCTTTCATGGAAACTGCCACTCTGAGATATTTTTGGAAATCTGCATGAATAGGGATGTGGTAATAGGCATCTTTTATGTCTATGGTGGCCATGACACAGTCTTTGAATAGATGTTTTATTGCCTGTATAGATTCCATTGTGAATTTTTTGTATCTTAGGAACTGATTTAAGTCTCTCAGGTTTATGATCATTCTGAATGCGCCGTCTGGCTTGGGTACAAGGAAAAGGGATGAATAAACTCCCCTCCCCTTCTCTCAGTCTGGAACAGCAACTAGAACCTTTTTCTCTAAAAGGGAAAAAAACAAGAATCCAGGGGCTTGACGAGATTTTTTCCCAAGCCTGAGAAAACAGAAAGTCTTCCCCACACGGGACAGAAACCGACATTGTTGATTAGCCTTGGACCCTAAAGTGGACTGAGAATTAAACAGGAATCCCTTATCCTTCCTATTTCTGTTCTCTTGTCGGAAATTCTGTCTTTTCTCTATATTGAATTTTTTATTATTTTTTCCAAAAAAGCTGGAGACAGGAAACCCTTTTTTGGAATATCAGAGGCCTTCTCTAGAAGGTCATCCAAAACTGTTCCAAAGAGATAATCTCCCTGGCACGGAATAGAGCAGAGTTTATTCTTTGAACCCGTGTCACCAGACCATCCCTTAAGCCAAATGCTCTCCTTGCCGAATTAGATAGGGCCGCTGACCTTGCATTCAATTTTAATACATCCGCAGAAGCATCCGAGATGAAGTCTACTGCTTTAAGAATGGTGGGGAACACTGCTAGTAACTGGTCTCTGGAGGTTTTATTCTGAATATGGGACTCCAGTTCTTGTAACCATAATTTTAACGACCAGGCAGTAGAAGTAGGTGCAATATTCGGTTTAAATGCCTGGCTAGAGGCTTCCCATACTTTTTTTACCCTAAACTTCTGCTCATCTATCCATAGAATCTTTTAAAGCGCCGAGATCTCCAAATGGCAAAGCAGATTTTTTAGAGATCTTTGCGATTGGGGCATCCAATTTAGGAGACCTATCCCAGCAGGAGGACTCAGCCTCATGAAAGGGGTATTTTCTTTTCACTTTTTTTGAGTAAAAAAATTCTTGTCAGGTTTTTTCCATTCTTTTTTAATTAAAAAATTTATGTTTTCAATTAATGGAAACACTCTTGATCTTTTGTGCCCCAGATCACCAAACATTATATCTTGGGCCGACTTTTGTTCTCTAGATTCATCAATTTTCATAGTGGCTCTAATAGCCTTCAGCAGAGATTCTGTATCCTCAGGGGAAAATAAAGGTCTACCCGTGGTTTCTTCATCTGAAGACTGGTTTGAACTTTCTAGGATTTCTCCTTGCTCGTTCTCTTCTGGGGAATCGGAATCAGATACCATGGCAGCGTGACTCTGTTTGCCAGAGGATGAGGAAGGGAGGCACTTCTTAAACATTTTCATTAAATCAGAAACTTCAGATTTGACAATATCCTTAATACTCTGAAGCAGAGATGGGGATTCCTCTTCTACCACTTTATCGACACAATGCTGACATAATAACTTAGACCAGGAAGGGGCAAGCTTTTTCTTGCATACAACACACTCTTTCCCTCTGGTCTATTAGAACCTGACAGAGGAAAAATAAAAGTTCTGGATTGACCCCCTTACCTCAGCAGGAGTACCAGTCTGGCGTCATGACCCTCCTGGACATCTGCGCACTGACTACTCTCATCCTCCATTATAGCAGACAGGGATAGAGCGTCTTCCATAGAGATCCACTGATGCTTGTAGGCTGACTGGGCTCCTTTTGACCACACGCAGAGGGAATTTAAATAACCCAGGTCGGGTCCCTGCCGGTGCTCCCATGAGGCCTTCGTAGGAGAAGTCACTCCCCCACTTCCGGAAACGCTCACCGCGTGCGTTCCAAATACCGAAAGTTGCGCAGCACAACTTCCGGTTTGCGCGTATGTCATGTGAACAAAATTCTCCCCCCGCCTCTGTAAGTTGCCCAGGCAGGTGGAGAAAGGCCCCGGACCTCTCTCAAGGGTGCTGTCATGGGCGTAAGGGATAAACACCATACACGCAGTGACTTACAGACTGCAGGAGCTGGCGACATTCCACTAGGAGGTGAAGATCACTGGTTAAACTATATAAAAGCTGGAACTTTTCAGCTACTGGTCAAAGTCCATCTACAGAAGGACACTTTGAATAGAAAACGGAGCTCTCCATCAAGACCGACTGCTTCTGCTGGAAAGGGCTTCACAGACGAGGTGTCTGACCGATGATGTTATATCAGTCAGTGATGTAAGTTTTCTATTCTTTGTGTACATATATGGGTATACTATTACTGTTTTATATAATACATTAATATAAAAATTCATTTTAATTGTAGTTTTCACCTTAATTTGAAGTGTAGCTGCAGTAAAGAGTCTCTCTATAAAGAGGATCCAAACCTGAAGTTTTGTTCGGCAAAGCACCTGAAGAAACCTCCCAATTCCCTTCCTCCATTCATGATTCCATACCTGTGGTCACATGGACTGGAATGTCCTCCTCCACCTCACTCTTACACGGGGGATCGCCCATCATCCGCTCTTCTTCATCCTCCACTTTAATATCAGTCAGATCTTCCCCCTGATTTGTCATCTGTAACAATTCAGGACAATACAGCAGACAGGTGGGAAATCTGACAGATCCACATAAGAGACCCCCACCATCTATGACCCCTCTATGACTGCAGGACCCCCTATATAGATGTGTATAGGGCTCAGCTCCATCTACCTGATGGTTCTCTGGGAGCGTCTCCTCTGGACAGTCCTGGGAATACAGAGGACGGGGACATCTCTCGGGGGGATTTCCTTCTATGAGTCCATCTGTAGGAAACACAGGGACAGGAGAGATTATTACATGTGATGATGAGATGATGGGAGTAGTATCCAGGTGACAAATGACAGCCCCCCTCCTTACCCTGCTGGTCGCCCCATAAATCCGTCTCCTCTTCTGGTTCATCTTTAACCTCAGCCTTAATATCTATCAGATTTTCATCCTAAACAAGAGAAATGTAAAATGGTTTTTGGTTCAGTCCCTTTCTGGTCAGATTCTGGGGAGACTTCAGCTCCATCTACCTGATGGTTCTCTGGGAGCTTCTCCTCTGGACAGTCCTGGGAATACAGAGGACGGGGACATCTCTCGGGGGGATTTCCTTCCTCAAGTCCATCTGTAGTAAACACACAGGGACAGGAGAGATTATTACATGTGATGATGATACGATGGGAGTAGTATCCAGGTGACCCATGACAACCCCCCTCCTTACCCTGCTGATTACCCCATAAATCAGTCTCCTCTTTTGCTTCATCTTTAACCTCAACCTTAATATCCATCAGATTTTCATCCTAAAGAAGAGAAATGTAAAATGGTCTTTGGTTCAATCCCTTTCTGGTCAGATTCTGAGGAGACTTCAGCTCCATCTACCTGATGGTTCTCTGGGAGCTTCTCCTCTGGACAGTCCTGGGAATACAGAGGACGGGGACATCTCTCTGGGGGATTTCTCCTCCTGGATCCATCTGTGGAGACACACAGGTGAGAAATTGAGAGGCTCCAATATGTTGCTATGACAGCCTTGGGCCTTGTGACTTGATAGACAGGCAGTAAATATCCCATAGACTGCAATAGTATTCTATTAAAGTCTATGAGCAATAAGATCACACGTACAAGTCCTGAGGGGACTAAACACTACAGCAAAAAAAAAAAAAAATGATAATTAAAAATCCAAAAATTCAAATCATTTTCCAATGTTTTTTTTTTTTTTTAAAGTAAGATCTAAAAAAGGTATCAGCAGGTCTTAAAATGTCCAAATGAAAGAGGAACTTTCATGGGTCCAGACATTATAAACTAAGTATCAGGATACGTAGGGCATAGTGCAGGGATCTAACTGCACTTACTATTTCTTCTGGGCGCCGCTCCGTTCGCCCGCTGTGGTCCCTGTTGTATTCTCCCGTCTGGTATGCTAATTTTAACATCGGAACAATGAGGAGGAGACTGAGTCTTTCTCCGTGGGCGTCTCCTTCTCCCTGGCTGTAGCGCTGTCCAATCGCAGCGGAGCGAGTCACAGTCAGGGAGATGGTGAGGTTTTGTTTTTTTCTCCCTGGCTGTGACGCTCTCTGCTGCGATTGGACAGCGCTACAGCCAGGGAGAAGGAAACGGCCACGGAGAAAGACTCAGTCTCCTCCTCATTGTTCCGATGCTAAAATTAGCATACCAGGCAGGAGAATACAAGGGGACCACAGCGGGCGAACGGAGCGGTCCCCAGAAAACATAGTAAGTGCATTTAGATCCCTGCACTATGCCCTACGTATCCTGATCCTTAGTTTATAATGTCTGGACCCATGAAAGGTTCTCTGATAGAGAAATGGCCCTTTTTAGTGCGTCATACCCTCACTCAATGGGACAGATGGCTCCTGAATTCTCAATTGTCTCATAGACCAGGTCCAATGACTCCTCTTATGGGCAATCCCGCCTTTTCCCCAGGGTGTCAAGTGAACAAATTCCTAAAATGGCCCCAATCCACGTGTCCAAGAGTTAGGGATGTCATGTCGGATTCTACATTGACTCGGTTTGATGCCTCGGTGCCCTCGGATGTTCTTGGCTCAATTAAAAGCATTTGTTGAAGAATTGTTTGCACTCTCCTCATATCCGGCAATGACTGATTCTGACTCCCTCTTTCTCAATCCCGACGCACATGACAAACTTCTTTCACAGCTCTACAAAATCTTATTGAAACAATGTAATGATGATTTTGCAGCTTATTTCCAAAAATGGGAAACGGATCTCCGAGTGTCTTTCTTGCCCGAAGAGGTTGGCAAAATGTGTACGTTCTCTCATGGATTTTCTATATCAACTTCGGCACAGGAAAAAAAACTTCAAGATTCGTTCTAGATGGTATTACTGTCCATCGACCCTTCATAAAAGGTTTCCTTCTGCTTCCAATTTATGTTGGAGGTGCAAGGCAGATGAAGGTACTCTGTTACATATTTGGTGGGCATGCCCAATGATCAAAAACTCCTGGGATAAGGTGCTACGGGTCTATAAAAAGTTCTCTGGGAAGGAGGTGGAGAACATTCCCAAAATTATCCTTCTCTCGCTGGTACCTGGTTCTATGGCGCAAGTGAGGAAAAACGCGCTTAGATTCTTCCTCAAGGCAGCTCGCATGACGATTCCGAGACATTGGAAATCTGTCAGAATTCCATCTCTGTGTGAATGGGCTAAGGAACTTCAGCATCTATTGAGAATAGAAGAGTTGATCGCTCTTTCGCATGAACAAGGCGAGAGATTCGAACGCAGATGGCGTAGTCTCTCTGATTTCCTTGGCTCCTCTGAAATCTCTGCGGCAATTGACGTTGGGGTGCATGCTGTCACTTAACTTACGGAACCTTCTCTAATTCTAGTTGAGGGTTAATGCTTTAACATTTGAGATGACTCAATTGAGACTTTGACCGTTCTTACAGAATACCCCCCTTAATATCTTCCCCTGCCTTCTCTTTCCTCTACTGTCCCCCCCCCCCCCCCGTTTGTCAGTCTATGTGTAATTATTCAAATACTACGACAGACCAGGATGATTTAAAAAGTGATTTTATTACTGCACGAAGTTCACAGCAATTCTCCAAGTGGTTTCAACTGCAGAAGCTTAAATTGAGGGGATCCTGTGTGATCCTATAGTAATAGTAGTATTATTTATACATTTTCAAGAGACTTTCATGCTATTTTTGTCATTCTATGAAAATAATAAAAATCTGAGTAAACATAAATAAAGCGATCGGAAAGTCGAACCGACCCAAAAATGATAAAAGACTAAAACAACCTGCAGCTCGCCCCACAAAAACCCAGCCCTCCCTCAGCTCTGTACCTGGAAATATTAAAAGTGATGGGGTCTGAATACGGCGATGCAAAATAGGTTTTATTTTTTCAGAGGCTTTATTGTGGGTTTTTTTTGGATTAAAATACAATAAAATTATTTGGCATCGCCGGACTCATACCGAACCTCAGAAGGGGATAGAGCCGGATACATTTCCTGTATACAGGACACATCCCTCCTCCTGTAGTATATACCGATAGAGCCGGACACATTTCCTGTATACAGGGCACATCCCTCCTCCTGTAGTATATACAGATAGAGCCGGACACATTTCCTGTATACAGGGCACATCCCCCCTCCTGTAGTATATACCGATAGAGCCGGACACATTTCCTGTATACACAGCACATCCCTCCGCCTGTAGTATACACCTATAGAGCCGGACACATTTCCTGTATACAGGGCACATCCCTCCGCCTGTAGTATATACCGATAGAGTATATACAGGGCACATCCCTCCTCCTGTAGTATATACAGATAGAGCCGGACACATCCCTCCTCCTGTAGTATATACAGATAGAGCCGGACACATCCCTCCTCCTGTAGTATATACCGATAGAGCCGGACACATTTCCTGCATACAGGACACATCCCTCCTCCTGTAGTATATACAGATAGAGCCGGACACATTTCCTGTATACAGGGCACATCCCTCCTCCTGTAGTATATACCGATAGAGCCGGACACATTTCCTGTATACAGGGCACATCCCTCCTCCTGTAGTATATACCGATAGAGCCGGACACATTTCCTGTATACAGGGCACATCCCTCCTCCTGTAGTATATACCGATAGAGCCGGACACATTTCCTGTATACGGGGCACATCCCTCCTCCTGTAGTATACACCGATAGAGCCGGACACATTTCCTGTATACGGGGCACATCCCTCCTCCTGTAGTATACACCGATAGAGCCGGACACATTTCCTGTATACGGGGCACATCCCTCCTCCTGTAGTATATACCGATAGAGCCGGACAAATTTCCTGTATACGGGACACATCCCTCCTCCTGTAGTATATACAGATAGAGCCGGACACATTTCCTGTATACGGGGCACATCCCTCCTCCTGTAGTATATACCGATAGAGCCGGACACATTTCCTGTATACAGGGCACATCCCTCCTCCTGTAGTATATACCGATAGAGCCGGACACATTTCCTGTATACAGGGCACATCCCTCCTCCTGTAGTATATACCGATAGAGCCGGACACATTTCCTGTATACGGGGCACATCCCTCCTCCTGTAGTATATACAGATAGAGCCGGACACATCCCTCCTCCTGTAGTATATACAGATAGAGCCGGACACATCCCTCCTCCTGTAGTATATACCGATAGAGCCGGACACATTTCCTGTATACAGGACACATCCCTCCTCCTGTAGTATATACAGATAGAGCCGGACACATTTCCTGTATACAGGGCACATCCCTCCTCCTGTAGTATATACAGATAGAGCCGGACACATTTCCTGTATACAGGACCAATCCCTCCTCCTGTAGTATATACCGATAGAGCCGGACACATTTCCTGTATACAGGGCACATCCCTCCTCCTGTAGTATATACCGATAGAGCCGGACACATTTCCTGTATACAGGGCACATCCCTCCTCCTGTAGTATATACCGATAGAGCCGGACACATTTCCTGTATACAGGGCACATCCCTCCTCCTGTAGTATATACCGATAGAGCCGGACACATTTCCTGTATACGGGGCACATCCCTCCTCCTGTAGTATACACCGATAGAGCCGGACACATTTCCTGTATACGGGGCACATCCCTCCTCCTGTAGTATACACCGATAGAGCCGGACACATTTCCTGTATACGGGGCACATCCCTCCTCCTGTAGTATATACCGATAGAGCCGGACAAATTTCCTGTATACGGGACACATCCCTCCTCATGTAGTATATACAGATAGAGCCGGACACATTTCCTGTATACGGGGCACATCCCTCCTCCTGTAGTATATACCGATAGAGCCGGACACATTTCCTGTATACAGGGCACATCCCTCCTCCTGTAGTATATACCGATAGAGCTGGACACATTTCCTGTATACAGGGCACATCCCTCCTCCTGTAGTATATACCGATAGAGCCGGACACATTTCCTGTATACAGGGCACATCCCTCCTCCTGTAGTATATACCGATAGAGCCGGACACATTTCCTGTATACAGGGCACATCCCTCCTCCTGTAGTATATACCGATAGAGCCGGACAAATTTCCTGTATACAGGGCACATCCCTCCTCCTGTAGTATATACCGATAGAGCCGGACACATTTCCTGTATACGGGGCACATCCCTCCTCCTGTAGTATATACCGATAGAGCCGGACACATTTCCTGTATACAGGACACATCCCTCCTCCTGTAGTATATACAGATAGAGCCGAGCACATTTCCTGTATACAGGGCACATCCCTCCTCCTGTAGTATACACCGATAGAGCCGGACACATTTCCTGTATACGGGGCACATCCCTCCTCCTGTAGTATATACCGATAGAGCCGGACAAATTTCCTGTATACGGGACACATCCCTCATCATGTAGTATATACAGATAGAGCCGGACACATTTCCTGTATACGGGGCACATCCCTCCTCCTGTAGTATATACCGATAGAGCCGGACACATTTCCTGTATACAGGGCACATCCCTCCTCCTGTAGTATATACCGATAGAGCTGGACACATTTCCTGTATACAGGGCACATCCCTCCTCCTGTAGTATATACCGATAGAGCCGGACACATTTCCTGTATACAGGGCACATCCCTCCTCCTGTAGTATATACCGATAGAGCCGGACACATTTCCTGTATACAGGGCACATCCCTCCTCCTGTAGTATATACCGATAGAGCCGGACAAATTTCCTGTATACAGGGCACATCCCTCCTCCTGTAGTATATACCGATAGAGCCGGACACATTTCCTGTATACGGGGCACATCCCTCCTCCTGTAGTATATACCGATAGAGCCGGACACATTTCCTGTATACGGGACACATCCCTCCTCCTGTAGTATATACAGATAGAGCCGGACACATTTCCTGTATACGGGACACATCCCTCCTCCTGTAGTATATACAGATAGAGCCGGACACATTTCCTGTATACAGGGCACATCCCTCCTCCTGTAGTATATACCGATAGAGCCGGACACATTTCCTGTATACGGGGCACATCCCTCCTCCTGTAGTATATACCGATAGAGCCGGACACATTTCCTGTATACGGGGCACATCCCTCCTCCTGTAGTATATACCGATAGAGCCGGACACATTTCCTGTATACGGGGCACATCCCTCCTCCTGTAGTATATACCGATAGAGCCGGACACATTTCCTGTATACAGGGCACATCCCTCCTCCTGTAGTATATACCGATAGAGCCGGACACATTTCCTGTATACAGGGCACATCCCTCCTCCTGTAGTATATACCGATAGAGCCGGACACATTTCCTGTATACAGGGCACATCCCTCCTCCTGTAGTATATACCGATAGAGCCGGACACATTTCCTGTATACAGGGCACATCCCTCCTCCTGTAGTATATACCGATAGAGCCGGACCCCGCTGATCGGATATGAATGGACTGCGCTGAGCGGAGGACCCCTCTAATAAAGGGCTGCTTGGCGTCTCCCGGGCAGACAGCTCCTCAGTCTCCTCCACAGTAACCGCAGAATGTCCGCTCTGTGCGGCTACAGCGGAACTAAAAATCCTCCTGGTCCTGAAGGGTTAAAGGGAAGACTTAAAGGGGCACTCCGGGTGCAGCAGGTTGTCCCCATCCCCAGGGGTCGGGTGACTATAATATGGGAGGGGTCTGACCGCTGGGACCCCCATCAGTTTCTGTGGAGCCCCCTGCAGGTGGAGCAGGTGCACTGCCGCCCCGACTACATCTACACCGGGGCCTCTCACCTGCTGATGTGAAGGAGGCCTCCATCCCGGGCGCTTCTCTACACAGCACCGGAAATAAGCAGCAGTGAAGAGAAGAAGTGTCACTGAAAGACCTGGGATGATGTCACCACGTGATTTCTCAGGAGGCGGAGCTTAGATGTAAAGTGATGAAGGACCTGTAAAGACGTCAATGTCATGTGACCAGTGATAAAGGGGGCGGAGCTGAGCAGTGGAGAAAAAAAGTGTTACTGAAAGACCTGGGATGACAACACTGTCATATGATTAAGGGGCGGAGCTGAGCAGTGGAGGCTGGTGGTGCTGAAGGACCTGGGGTGACACTGCAGTCATGTGACATGAGGGGCGGAGCTGAGCAGTCCGAGGCTTTATCACAGGTGGAGCAGCTGGAGCAGCAGGTAGACGGCGGGTTCTGAGCGGGAGACACCGGAAGTGGGTGTGCAGCGCGGATCTCTGCCCGTTCTCTGTATACAGTGTATATATATATACAGCCCTCGCTGACTGTGGCCCCCAGGAATGAGAATGAGAACATGTGTCCATCATGCCTTGTTACCACTGTGCAGGCTGGTGGAGGTGGTGTAATGGTGTGGGGGATGTTTTCTGGGCACACTTTAGGCCCCTTAGTGCCAATTGGACATCGTTTAAATGCCACGGGCTACCTGAGCATTGTTTCTGACCATGTCCATCCCTTCGTGACCACCATGTGCCCATCCTCTGATGGCTATTTCCAGCAGGATAATGCACCATGTCACAAAGCTCGAATCATTTCAAATTGGTTTCTTGAACATGACAATGAGTTCACTGTCCTAAAATGGCCCCACAGTCACCAGATCTCAACCCAATAGAGCATCTTTGGGATGTGGTGGAACGGGAGCTTCGTGCCCTGGATGTGCATCCCTCAAATCTCCATCAACTGCAAGATGCTATCCTATCAATATGGGCCAACATTTCTAAAGATGCCATCAGCACCTTGTGGAATCAATGCCACGTAGAATGAAGGCAGTTCTGAAGACAAAAGGGGGTCCAACACCGTATTAGTATGGTGGTCCTAATAATTCTTTAGGTGAGTGTAGAGATGTGTCTGCTGCTGGAACTCTGTGTGGCATTGACCTGGTCTCTAATCTGAGCTGCTGTTAACCTGCGATTTCTGAGGCTGGTGACTCGGATGAACTTATCCTCCACAGCAGAGGTGACTCTTGGTCTTCCTTTCCTGGGGCGGCCCGCATGTGAGCCAGTTTCTTTGTAGCGCTTGATGGTTTTTGTGACTGCACTTGGGGACACTTTCAAAGTTTTCCCAATTTTTCGGACTGACTGACCTTCATTTCTTAAAGTAATGATGGCCGCTCGTTTTTCTTTACTTAGCTGCTTTTTTCTTGCCATAATACAAATTCTAACAGTCTATTCAGTAGGACTATCAGCTGTGCATCCACCTGACTTCTCCACAACGCAACTGATGGTCCCAACCCCATTTATAAGGCAAGAAATCCCACTTATTACACCTGACAGGGCACACCTGTGAAGTGAAGACCATTTCAGGTGACTACCTCTTGAAGCTCATCAAGAGAATGCCAAGAGTGTGCAAAGCAGTAATCAAAGCAAAAGGCGGCTACTGTGAAGAACCTAGAATATGACATATTTTCAGTTGTTTCACACTTTTTTGTTATGTATATAATTCCACATGTGATAATTCATAGTTTTGATGCCTTCAGTGTGAATCTACAATTGTCATAGTCATGAAAATAAAGAAAACGCTTTGAATGAGAAGGTGTGTCCAAACTTTTGGTCTGTACTGTATATATACAGCCTTCGCTGGCTGTGGCCCCAGGATACAGTCACACCGGCCCCTGTATACAGAGGAGATATATATATATATATATATATATATATACAGCCCTCGCTTGCTGTGGCCCCAGGATACATTCACACCAGCCCCGTATACAGAGGATATATATATACAGCCCTCGCTGGCTGTGGCCCCAGGATACATTCACACCGGCCCCTGTATACAGAGGATATATATATACAGCCCTCGCTGACTGTGGCCCCAGGATACATTCACACCGGCCCCTGTATACAGAGGATATATATATATATACAGCCCTCGCTGGCTGTGGCCCCAGGATACATTCACACCGGCCCATGTATACAGAGGATATATATATATATATATATACAGCCCTCGCTGGCTGTGGCCCCAGGATACAGAGGATATATATATACAGCCCTCGCTGGCTGTGGCCCCAGGATACATTCACACCGGCCCCTGTATACAGAGGATATATATATATATCTACAGCCCTCGCTGGCTGTGGCCCCCAGGATACATTCACACCGGCCCCGTGTTGGTAGTTGCATCCCTGGATCCGATGGAAGCTGTAATGGCACCGGACGGGGTTAAAAGCAGAGTGTGCTTGGCGTGCATGCTGTGCCTGCGCTCCCTGGACTTTATGTGGCTGTCGTGGCCCATAGGTAGGAACTAGTGTTAGGGGCCACTCATGGAAGCGACCTTGACGTGGTGAGTGGCTTATTACGCTTTGGCCAAAATGTACACCAATGCCTCATTCAACATCCAGCATAGAGGCAGGGCAGAGCGCTGGGTGCAGAGTGCGATTGCATTTGTGTTTTTGCGTTTGTATCTGTATTTCACCATAGCAATCTGCACCTGCATAGGGTTGTGCGGACTGAACCCCCCACAGTCTTTAATTTTACTGTCAGTGTCATTGTGTCCTGTAAACAGCACCTGGTGGTGTCGGATAAGTGCATTGTCCCAGTTATCCTTCAGTGGTTGGTACAGGGCCGTTATTCCCAGGATTAGTGTGCTGTCCGCATCCGCACTTCCGTTCCGGCAAAAATAGAACATGTCCTATTCTTGTCGGCAGACACGGTCAAGAAAAGACATTTCTATTAAAGTGCCGGCCATGTACGGTCCGCAAAATGCGGAAAGTACATGGCCGGTGTCTGTGTTTTGCGGATCCGCAATTTGCGGACCGAATAACACTTGCGGATGTGTGAATGGACCTTTAGGGCGGCCATCCGCATGAGGATCTTCATCCTTGAACGTCAGAACTTTCTTGCAGTG
This sequence comes from Bufo gargarizans, assembly GCF_014858855.1. Lineage (NCBI taxonomy): Eukaryota > Metazoa > Chordata > Amphibia > Anura > Bufonidae > Bufo > Bufo gargarizans. The sequence continues at coordinate 60,770,697 of NC_058083.1, read as the reverse complement.
TGAAGCGTGTATCCAGTTAGGTTTTCCTTAAACCTTTACTGCTGTATGAGTAGTCAACAGAACTTGGAAAGAACCATCCAATCTGAGATCCAGGCCTTTCCTCACATGTCGTTTTATCACCACCCAGTCTCCTGGTTGCAGACTCTGTGTTCCTTCTACTGAATCTGGATCTGGAAGGGAAGCAAACACTTGTTTATGGCTGTGCTCAAGCCTCCTTGTGAGGCCCGCATGTAGCTTGTTAGGCGATCATTGTTCATTTGCAACTGTTGTGGAAAATACAATCTGGGGGCGCTTCCAAACAGAATCTCAAATGGGGATAATCTGGTCTTTCTGTTTGGAGTGGTCCTGACTGAGTATAAGGCTAAAGGCCAAGGACGCCAAGTTTCCTGCATGGCTTTCTGAATTTTCAATTTTGAGCGTGCCATTTAGGTGCTCGACGCAGCCGCTGATTTGTGGATGGTACGCTGTATGGAAAGCTTGGGTGACCCCTAAAGCCTGCATCACTTCCCTCATTACTTCTCCTGGTAAGTGGGAACCCCTGTCTGATTCCATAACTTCAGGGACACCATACCTGCACACCAGTTCGCTGACCAGCTTCTTTGCTGTGTTCTTTGCATTTGCCTTTGCTACTGGGAAGGCTTCCGGCCACCCTGAAAAGAGATCAACACACACAAGGACAAATTCCTATCCTCCTACCTTAGGCAGTTGTGTATAGTCTATCTGCAGTCTCTGGAACGGGTAAAGTGGCCTGGGGGTGTGCTTGCTTGTAGTCTTCACCACTTGATCTGGATTTTAAAATGCACAGACCATACTTCCTTGTACAAATCGAGCGGCTTCTGTAGAAAATCCTGGAGCAATGCACCCTGCATTAACCACACTTACCATGGCACCATTTGATAGGTGAGTGGGTCCGTGGGCCTCCTGAGCCATAGCTGGGTATAGAGGGCGCGGTAGACACATTTTGTAATTGTTTGTCCAATTTCCATGTTCATCAGGTTTGGCCCCTTGTTTTGCCTAAAGTTCTTTTTCCTCAGGAGGGGCTTGTTCGAGCATTCTTTGAAATGTACTTACTGAAATGTCCTCAGGTCTCAAGGCTCTCACCGGGGTGGCGTCAGCATTTAGTGGCTGGAGTGCAGCTTGTTTGGCTGTCTTGTCTGCTCGATCATTTCCTTTTGCTTCCACCCTGGTACATCTTGTATGAGCCTTTACCTTAATAATAGCAACCTCCTTTGGTAATAACAGAGAGTCCATAAGTTCAAGTACAGAGTTTTTATTTTTAATTGGCTGGCCTGCTGATGTTAGAAAGTCTCTAGCCCACCATATGGGTCCATAGTCATGTGCAACACCAAAAGCATACCTTGAGTCCGTGTAGATGTTCACCTTCTTCCCCTTGGCCAATTTCCACGCCTCAGTGAGTGCCTTCAGCTGGGCCTCTTGCGCTGACATGTGAGGTGGCTGTGGTTTAGCTATCCCTACCTCATGCTGTGTGACCACTGCATATCCAGTGTGGAACCGGCCATCCTCTCCCATCAACCTGCTTCCATCTACAGAATACTCAACATCAGGGTTATCAAGGGGGTTTTCATGGCCATGATTAAATCCTGACATTTCTTGTTGCATTAATTGTACACAGTCATGGGGGTCACGTTCCATCATGTCATTTAGGAGGCTGCCCGTACCTTCTATGCCACCATCCCCTACTTCTGAATCTGTGATTGGTAACAAAGTAGCAGGATTCAGAGTAGTACACCTTGTGAAGGAAATGTTAGCGGCATGAGGAGTGCACACTGAAGTCTGAGTTGCCTGGCCATAGAAATATTCTGAGGTTGAACCTGTGTTAATATGCCCTGTATGTCATGAGGTGTTTGTACAGTCACTGGGTAGTCGAACACAATTTCAGAGGCTTTTTCTATCATTGCCTGCACTGCCGCTACCGTCCTGACACAGTAGGGGGCGCCTATGGAGACAGGATCTAATTTGGCTGAAAAGCACGCCGCTGGCGGTCACCATGTTTCTGAGTCAGTACAACCGTGCTGTGACCCTGCATTTCTGAACAGAACCAGTTAAATTCCTCGTCATATTTTGGAGTACTCAGGGCTGGGGCCGAGGTTATGCACAGCTTCAATGTATGGAAATTATTCACTGCCTCTTCTGTCAGGTGAAATGGGTCAGATGACAGACAATCATACAGAGGCTGCAATAACATGGAGGCATGTCTAATCCAGGAGCGACAGTATGACACCAGCCCCAAAAACACCCGTAGGCTTTGTGCTCCTTTGGGCACTTGTCTCCTTTCTTTCTGGGTTTAGGTGGCGAGCTCCATGGGAGAGGCAGTGTCCTAGAAACACAACCTTGTTTTTACAAAACTGCAGCTTTTGTTTTGAGGCTTTGCTCTCATTCTGATGTAGGAAAATTAAAAGAGATGTAGTTGCCTCATAGAAAATTTCATTGGTTTTAACACACAGGAGTAAATCATCCACGTATTGTAACAGGACCACTGAGCCGGCGGTGCCCGGTCTGTAAGGACAGATTGCAGAGCCTGTGTATACATGGTCGGGGAGTTCTGAGCTCCCTGAGGCAGGACGGTCCAAGTATACTGGTTACCCGTAAATGTAAAGGCGAACGGATACTGACAGTCAGGATGCAGCGGGACACTAAAGAAAGCATTTGCCAGATCTATCACTGTGAAACACGTAGCAGTGGATGGAACTTGTGACAGTAAGGAATGTGGGTTTGGCACTACTGGAGTCACCTTGTTAACTTCTCCAAGATCATGAACCATCCTGTAACTGACAGGCTGTCCCTTAGCTGGTTTCTTCTTTATTGGGAACAGCGGGGTATTTTTATCAAAACACCGGCCTGGAGAAAAGCATCAATTTGACTGGCCACTGCTATCTCCTGGGCATGACTGAGGGGGTACTGCTTCACTTGAGGGAGTCTGACATTCTGGCCTGAGATGCACCATAGCCGGAGACACAGGGAGTCTTCCAATGTCTGTGTTAGATGTTGCCCACAAATCCTTTGGTACCACTTCATGAACAGCCTGGTCTACAAGAGTTAATTCTGACGGTTCAGTCTCAGGCAGGGCCAGTGTCGCTATTAAGGGACATAATACTTCCTTTGGTGCCCCAAAATCCTAACGGGTAGTGCCATCAGGGTCAAAGTGTATGTGGGCTCCCAGAGCTTGCAAAACATCAGTCCCTAAAAGAGTCTCTGGCAGGTTTTCTTTAACTAACTATTGGGTAACAACTGTACTGTCTTTTATCTTTAGTTTAGCTGGCTCAGATGCACAGACAAAAACTGTTTCTCCTGTAAATCCCACAGCTGGTACATAACAAGGGGTTTTCATTCAAAAAAAAGTCGAAGTCAAAACGTATCCGTCTTGACTTGCATTGAAAGTCAATGGGGGATGGATCCGTTTTCAATTGCACCATATTGTGTCAGTGAAAAACTGATCCGTCCCCATTGACTTACATTGTAAGTCAGGACAGATCTGTTGGGCTCCGCATCGTCAGACTGTCACCAAAACGCTGCAAGCTGTGTTTTAGTGACAGTCTAAAAAACGCAACGGAGACCAAACGCAGCTAAATTGATGCATTCTGAACAGATCCTTATCCATTCAGAATGCATTTTGGCTGAACTGATCCGTTTTGGGCCGCTTGTGAGAGCCCTGAAATGGATCTCACAAGCGGACCCAGAAACGCCAGTGTGAAAGTAGCCTAAAACATCTGAAATCTCTACGGGAGGTTTGTTGCTGTCCTTGGCCCTGATTGACATATTTGACTGTTGCCCCTGAATTCTTTTTCATTTTCAGTTCTAAACCTTTTGCAGCATCAATCAATCGTGGCAGTGGAGTGACTCGCCATTCAGGTTTACAGGGTTTTATCTTGGCTTGCAGAGCAGGTCTCAAGCCTTCCATAAATGCTGATGTCAACAATTTCTCACCCATTGGTCCAGTCTGATCCCACCCCATGTCAGTCCAAATGGTCCGAAGTCCAGCTGCATACGTCTCTACTGTCTCTTGAGGTCCCTGAACTACGTCTTTTAGACTCCTGGAACTCTCATCTTCTTTTGCCCATTCTGTGAAAACTCGGATAAACTCTGCCCCTGATGGTAGAGTTTTTTCCCAGTCTTCTAGAGACAAATTGTCAAAAGCCCTCCTCCTATGTTCAGTCAGGAAAGGGTCCACAACCTGATACTGGGATTCCCCTAGTTTCAGTAACATTAAGTCCTTCAGGTCAGCCCAGGTGGCTCTGTATGTTGACTGAATCTGTTGTAACATCCTGGCAGTGGGCATTGGTCTTATCAGAGGGTCTGGGAGTCTAGTCAACAGTCCTAATTGGTCTTTAGGACTCCAAGGGTGATATTCTGTCACAGTAACATAACCATACTGTCTTGACGGTCCTGGGGCTTCAGGAGCCATAGAGGTGGATGAAGCCGTGACATTTGTCTTGGGTGTCTGAGTAGGTAGGATTCTAGTCTTAGCCAATGCAGGATAAATGCCTGCTGGTTTCTGGGATCGACGTGTCCCACAAACCTTACAAGTGTCTGTCCGGTCTGGGTTCTGATTTCCACAGACGTTACACATCCTTCCCTCTGGTCCACTCCTGGACTCTCTAGAAGGGGCACTGGCCAGGAAGTATGGAGGTGGTGTATCTCAGACTTCTCACATTTCTTTTTCTGAGTATACAACAATCTACCTCGTACAACATCTCCAACACTTTGTCCACATTCTTCAAACCCTCTTTACCTCCCCTTTCCTTCACCAATGTTTTGGCTGTCCTATAACTAAAATTATTCCCCATTGCTGTAGCAGAACAACCATAGAAAGTAACAAAATTCAGATGTCTATTTCCTTAGTTTTCTCAGAGCTTCCTCACTATATTCACCTCTGTTTCTCAGATTTTTTTATACAAATCAAATGTCTACAAACCGGTCATCTGAGTCCAAGGACTTTGATTTCCCTGGCTATAATGTTCTGCAATTTTCCAAACACAATAAAGAACAAACAAAACCTATACCGTGACTCCTAAAGCCAGACAAAAAAACATCCCAATCAAAGTTACTGATCAGAAACTAAACCCAACAATCATACGTATTTTCAACTTTCAAGATTATTTATCAATATGGACTCGACTGTAAAAGGACTTTATACGTATGTTCCTTCAACAATCCCCCAAACCAGACAACCGGTCATAGAGGCACAGATATAATGTAAGATAAAGTCTCTTACCTTTCAGCGCTGTCTTTTATATCTGTGCATCCCAGTCTGGACTAGCCAAGTTGCCAAGAGATCAATGAAGTGTCCTTTAGTCGATCCTCACGTTGGGTGCCAAGTTTTACACATAAGCATACATCTTTATAACACTACAGATAAACATAGACAAATCAGGCACCCCACCAAGGCGGTGGAAATCGAAACTAGTGATTTGATTAGTTATTCATATAAGGTAATACTTCCGCACCATATGAACAGAATTTTTAATGGTTAAAACCTTCTACAGCATCTTATCTCAAGGTAAGCATTCTTTAGCAGCACATCCCGAAACACAGCGAGAACATAACTCTCTTGCATGTCAAACTCTGATAAGGAAGTGGCTACCTTGGCTTTGTAGATAGAACTCCCCATATCCTTCCAGCTGGCTCATTAATTTAAATTTTCCACATATGCACAAGATGGAGAAAATACTTATACAAAATGGATTCTCATCCCTCACATTACACGCTGAAACAAGTAGTGCCACCATGACGTGGCAGCAGCATGAAAAGTCAACACAGTGGCTCAGTCACAGAATGGTGAGGGTGGGAATCGCATGAGGAATTGCATGAGGAATCAACACAGTGGCCCATTCACAGAGTGGTGAGGGTGGGAATCGCATGAGTCATCAACACAGTGGCCCAGTCACAGAGTGGTGAGGTGGTGTCACAACCAGACAGCTGAGAAGCTCTGACAGAGGCCTTTCAGAACCTCCTCCTTGAGTTTCTGTGTTGTGGTATTCAGCTCCTCCTCTCGTTAGCCTCTCTCAGCTGTCATGTGTTGGACTATTTGCTTCCCTTTAAATTCTTCCCTAGAAGGCTTTTCTGGGCGGCTTATACTACTTCCTGGAGTGTGTGTGCACGCTGACTCTGTCCTCCTGTTTGCTTCAAAGCTAAGTGTTGTACCTTTATCTGTTATTTTCTGTTTGCTGGATCCCAGGTGACCCTGACTCCCTCCGTATCTTGTGTAGGGAGCCGGTGGTCGTGTCCCCTCACTATTGTAGGGTGCTCAGGGCTTTATAGTCAAGGTTCGTGGATATGCAAACCTCCACCATTCGGATCTTTGCATAGGCTGAGCAGCCAGGGAAAGTGCCAGGTCTTCTGCAGGGGTCTCCCTTGGTTCCTTAGTTTTTGGATCCAGCGAGTCGTTTATACATGTTGCTTTGCCTTGTTTCCTGTACACCGTCCGTGACATTATAAGCCGCCATAACCGTCTCAAGCATGGATCCGGTTTCACTTTTGGCTGAACGCTTCCAGGGTCTTTCATTGGAGGTAGCTGATCTCCGTAAGACTTTTTCTCAGCTTCAAGTGACCGGTTCAGCTTGCGTTCATGGAGTTTGTTCTGAGCCTAAAATCTCGCTCCCGGATACGTTCTCCGGGGGTAGTGAGAATTTTGTGCGTTTTAGAGAGGCTTGCAAACTCCATTTTCGCCTTCTTCCCCACTCCTCTGGTGATGAGGAACGGAGGGTGGGGATCATTATATCGCTGCTCAGAGGTAACGCTCAGTCCTGGGCCTTTTCGCTGCCGGAGGGGGCACGGCCCCTCCGTTCAGTGGATGAATTCTTTTTAGCCCTGGGTCAGATATATGATGATCCGGATCGTATTGCTCTGGCTGAGTCTAAACTACGTCTATTATGCCAGGGTAAACAATCCGCAGAAATATACTGCTCAGAATTTCGGAGATGGGCAGTTGATACTGGTTGGAATGATGCTGCGCTCCGAAGTCAATTTTGCCATGGTCTTTCAGAGGGATTGAAAGATGCATTTGCCTTTCATGAGAGGCCTAGTTCTTTGGACTCTGCTATGTCTCAGGCCGTTCGTATTGACAGGCGTCTTAGAGAGGGAGGAGAGATGTCCCCTTCCTGTCATACTCAGTCCCAGGACAGTGCAGCGGTCCCGTTCTGTGCGCAGGGGTCTCAGTCGCCGTCAGCCCCTTCTGAGCAGGAGCCCATGCAGCTGGGGTTGATTGCTTCTGACAATAGAAGATTCAGCTCGCATGGGAGGGTTTGTTTTTGTTGTGGAGGTATTAATCATTTGGCAAATATTTGTCCCTCTAGGAGATTCAGGCAGTTTTCTGGGAGTAATAAAGAAACAAACAGGAAAAAATCTTTTAAAAATGTTCCGTCTGTTACTATTGGCAGGGTTGAGGCGGAAATTGAAGGTTTTCCATTTGCTTGTAGTTCCCGTTTTGTCCTGCCGGCTAGGGTGGCGCTAGAGAGCAAGAACATTTTTTGTGAGATTTTTGTGGATAGTGGAGCAGCGGTCAATCTCATTGATAATCAATTTGCGATAACTCATGGTTTCCAGGTGCGCACTTTGGGAAAGGATATTCCTGTTTTTGCTATCGATTCCGCTCCACTTTCTCAAAAATCATTAAAGGGCATAGTTCACAATATCCGTTTAATTGTGAGTGATGCTCATGTTGAGGATGTGTCATGTTTCGTCCTTAGCGGTTTACCCACCCCTCTGGTGTTGGGGCTGCCCTGGCTCACTAAGCATAACCCCACCATTGATTGGCAAGCGAGGCAAATAAATGGTTGGAGTGACTTTTGCAGAGAGAATTGCCTCACGACATCTGTTTCTGAGGTTGCTACTAAGACTAGTACCATCTTTTCTCTCTGAATTTTCGGATGTCTTCTCTGAGAGTGGAGTTCAGGATTTGCCCCCGCACAGGGAGTACGATTGCCCTATTAATCTCATCCCAGACGCCAAGCTGCCTAAATCTCGTTTATACAATCTTTCCCAACCTGAGAGGATCGCTATGCGTGCTTATATCTCTGAGAGTCTGAGAAAGGGACACATACGACCCTCGAAGTCACCTGTTGCCGCTGGTTTTTTCTTTGTTAAGAAAAAAGATGGTTCTTTAAGACCTTGTCTGGATTTCAGGGAGCTGAACAATATCACAATTCGTGACCCTTATCCGCTTCCTCTGATCCCGGACCTATTTAACCAGGTTGTTGGGGCTAAAGTCTTTTCCAAATTAGATTTAAGAGGGGCATACAACCTGGTCAGGGTCAGAGAAGGGGACGAATGGAAGACGGCCTTCAATACCCCTGAGGGCCATTTTGAAAATTTGGTTATGCCTTTTGGTTTGATGAATGCCCCAGCCGTTTTTCAGCATTTCGTGAACAGCATTTTTTATCATTTGATGGGAAAATTTGTATTGGTGTATTTGGATGACATTTTGATTTTTTCTCCCGATTTCAAAACTCATAAGGAACATTTACGTCAGGTCTTGCTCATCCTGCGGGAGAATAAATTATATGCGAAACTGGAAAAATGTGTGTTTGCGGTTCCAGAAATTCAATTTCTGGGGTTTCTTCTCTCCGCTTCTGGTTTTCGCATGGACCCCGAGAAGGTCCGCGCTGTGCTTGAGTGGGAGCTTCCTGAGAATCAAAAGGCGCTGATGCGTTTTTTGGGCTTTGCCAATTATTACAGGAAGTTCATTTTGAATTATTCTTCTATTGTTAAACCACTCACTGATATGACCAGAAAGGGGGTAGATTTTTCTTCTTGGTCAGTAGAGGCGCGTAAGGCTTTTTCTGATATCAAGGAGAGTTTTGCTTCCGCTCCCATCTTGGTGCAACCTGATGTTTCTTTACCCTTCATAGTTGAGGTTGATGCTTCTGAGGTGGGTGTGGGGGCGGTCTTGTCTCAGGGTTCCTCTCCTGCCAAATGGCGACCGTGTGCCTTTTTCTCAAGAAAACTCTCCTCCGCAGAGAGAAATTACGATGTGGGAGATAGGGAATTGTTGGCCATCAAGTTGGCTTTTGAGGAATGGCGCCATTGGCTAGAGGGAGCCAGACACCCTATTACCGTATTTACTGACCATAAAAATCTGGCCTACTTGGAGTCAGCCAAGCGTCTGAACCCGAGACAGGCCAGATGGTCGTTGTTCTTTTCTAGGTTTAATTTTGTTGTCACGTTCCGCCCTGGAGTTAAGAATGTGAAGGCAGATGCCCTGTCACGTTGTTTTCCGGGAGGCGGGAATTTTGAAGACCCGGGTCCCATTTTGGCTGAAGGTGTGGTGGTCTCTGCTCTTTTTCCTGAATTGGAGGCAGAGGTGCAGGCAGCCCAGTCAGAGGCTCCTGATCTTTGTCCTCCTGGGAGGTTGTTTGTGCCTCTCGCTTTAAGACACAAGATTTTTAAAGAACACCACGATACGGTCCTTGCTGGGCACCCGGGGGTAAGAGCCACACTGGATCTCATCGCTCGGAGATTCTGGTGGCCTGCGCTTCGTAAGTCGGTTGAGGGTTTTGTGGCAGCCTGCGAGACTTGCGCTCGTGCCAAAGTCCCTCATTCACGGCCATCAGGTCCTCTCCTTCCCTTACCCATTCCTTCCCGTCCTTGGACACATCTGTCCATGGACTTCATAACGGACCTGCCTCGTTCCTCGGGGAAGACTGTGATTCTGGTGGTGGTGGACCGTTTTAGCAAAATGGTGCATTTCATCCCTTTTCCTGGTTTGCCCAATGCTAAGACGCTGGCGCAGGCATTTGTTGATCACATTGTCAAATTGCACGGTATTCCTTCAGACATAGTCTCTGATAGGGGCACGCAGTTTGTTTCCAGATTCTGGAAGGCTTTCTGTTCTCGCTTGGGGGTTCGGTTGTCATTCTCTTCTGCTTTCCACCCGCAGTCGAATGGCCAGACAGAGCGCGTCAATCAGAATCTGGAGACATATCTGCGTTGTTTTGTGGCGGAGAATCAAGAGGATTGGTGTTCTTTTTTGTCCCTTGCTGAGTTTGCTTTAAATAACCGTCGTCAGGAGTCCTCTGATAAGTCACCATTTTTTGGTGCATATGGGTTTCATCCACAGTTTGGGACTTTCTCGGGAGAGGGGTCTTCTGGTTTACCTGATGAGGACAGATTCTCCTCGTCTTTGTCATCTATTTGGCAAAAGATTCAAGATAATCTAAAGAGCATGAGTGAGAGATATAAGCGTGTGGCTGATAAGAGACGTGTGCTTGGTCCGGACCTGAATGTTGGTGATCTGGTGTGGTTGTCTACCAAGAATATCAAATTGAAGGTTCCCTCCTGGAAGTTGGGTCCTAGGTTTATTGGGCCTTACAAAATCCTGTCTGTCATCAATCCTGTTGCATACCGTCTTGATCTTCCTCAGACTTGGAAGATCCATAATGTTTTTCATAAGTCCTTATTGAAACCTTATGTTCAACCCATTGTACCCTCGCCTTTGCCTCCTCCTCCGATTATGGTTGATGGGAATCTTGAATTTCAGGTCTCTAGGATTGTGGATTCTCGTCTTGTCCGCGGTTCTCTTCAGTACCTTGTTCAGTGGGAGGGGTATGGTCCTGAGGAGAGGATGTGGGTCCCAGTGACGGACATTAAGGCCTCTCGTCTCATCAGGGCTTTCCATAGGTCCCATCCTGAGAAGGTGGGTTCTGAGTGTCCGGAGTCCACTCGTAGAGGGAGGGGTACTGTCACAACCAGACAGCTGAGAAGCTCTGACAGAGGCCTTTCAGAACCTCCTCCTTGAGTTTCTGTGTTGTGGTATTCAGCTCCTCCTCTCGTTAGCCTCTCTCAGCTGTCATGTGTTGGACTAATTGCTTCCCTTTAAATTCTTCCCCAGAAGGCTTTTCTGGGCGGCTTATACTACTTCCTGGAGTGTGTGTGCACGCTGACTCTGTCCTCCTGTTTGCTTCAAAGCTAAGTGTTGTACCTTTATCTGTTATTTTCTGTTTGCTGGATCCCAGATGACCCTGACTCCCTCCGTATCTTGTGTAGGGAGCCGGTGGTCGTGTCCCCTCACTATTGTAGGGTGCTCAGGGCTTTATAGTCAAGGTTCGTGGATATGCAAACCTCCACCATTCGGATCTTTGCATAGGCTGAGCAGCCAGGGAAAGTGCCAGGTCTTCTGCAGGGGTCTCCCTTGGTTCCTTAGTTTTTGGATCCAGCGAGTCGTTTATACATGTTGCTTTGCCTTGTTTCCTGTACACCGTCCGTGACAGGTGGTAGCAGTATGAGGAGACCACAGAGTGTTGAGGTGGCGGCAGCATGAGGAGACCACAGAGTGTTGAGGTGGCGGCAGCATGAGGAGACCACAGAGTGTTGAGGTGGCAGCAGCATGAGGAGACCACAGAGTGTTGAGGTCGCAGCAGCATGAGGAGACCACAGAGTGGCCAAGTAACAGAATGTTGAGCTGGCAGCAGCATGAGGAGACAACAGAGTGGTTAGGTGGCAGCAGCATAAAGAGACCACAGAGTGGTGAGGTGGCAGCAGCATGAGAAGACAACAGAGTGGCCCAGTAACAGAGTGTTGAGTTGGCAGCAGCATGAGGAGACCACAGAGTGATGAGGTGGCAGCAGCATGAGAAGACCACAGAGTGGCCCAATGACAGAATGTTGAGCTGGCAGGAGGAGACCACAGAGTGATGAGGTGGCAGTAGCATAAAGAGACCACAGAGTGGTGAGGTGGCAGCAGCATAAAGAGACCACAGAGTGGTGAGGTGGCAGCAGCATAAAGAGACCACAGAGTGGTGAGGTGGCAGCAGCATGAGAAGACCACAGAGTGTTGAGGTGGCAGGAGAATGAGGAGACCACAGACTGGCCCAGTGACAGAGTGGGGAGGTGTGGGGCAATACCAGTACCAGCTGAAGATGGTGGGTGGCAGTAGGAGCACCTGGCAGCAGCTGGGTGGCATTATCAAAATAGCTGAAGCAGGTAGCCAGAAGAAACAGGTCTCTTTTGACAAAGTTTGGGTGTGGCACCATCGATGATCTAATCTGATGCATCAAGCTCTGGTGTGTGGAAATCCTGGCTGATCCGCTCATGATTCATCTTCACAAAGGTCAGTTTATCCACATTTTGGGTGGCTAGGCGAATTATTCTTAGGGTAACTATGGCCCCCACCGCACTAAACACCTACTTTGATGCCACACTACTGACAGGCAGGAAAGCTTATCCAGGGCAAACTCGGCCAGTTGTGGCCACAAATCGAGTTTGGCTGCCCAGTAGTCCAGGGGATCTTCGATATGGGGTGGCAGGGTGCAGTCCAAGTATGCCACAATCTGCTGGTTCAGGTTCTGCTCCATGTCTAGCTGCTGGTGAGTAGTTTCTTCACTAGGCGGGTGAAGAAAACTGCTCATCAGCGACTCTAGACTTGTTGCTGCTGATCGAGCTGGTACTGCTCCTGCCCCCCCCCCCCCCCAGCAGCCATGGCAGTGGAACGTGAACACAGAGGGTCCCCCTGGCCATACCTTATTGAGGATGGGCGATGGAGTACATAGGTAGCATCCAACTGACTACATAGGATGTCTTAATAGTAGTTCAAGTTCACTGGGTGGAAAAAAGTCCTCTATTTTGGACCGATAGCGAGGGTCTAACATGTTGGAGAGCCAGTAGCCATCCCTCTGACAAATGGTGACAATTTAGCTGTCACTATGCAAGCAACTGAACATGCATCGGGCCATTTGCGCAAGTGACTCGGTGGGACTTCCTGCCTCCATCTTCACTGCATACTGCCATGGTGTGTCTGCCTTGTCTTCCTCATCGCCCTGTAGCTCCATTTCTGTACGCATTGCTTGTGCTCGAATGTCCTTCTCCTCTAGTTCAGCCCCCACAGGGGTCATGTGGCCGTGAGATGTCTCTTGGCCAGCCAGATTTAGCAGCATCTGTTCCAGGACATGAAGCAGTGGAATGGCGTTGTATATCCCGTAGTCCTGGTGACTGACAAATAAAGTGGCCTCCTCAAAGGGCCAGAGCAAATGGCAGGTGTCACACATGATGCAGTGAGTGAAGCTGAAAGTAAGAGCAGGTTTTACCTGCGATTATTTCCGACTCGATTTTCAAAAAGTGATATCTCCTGTTTATCTTGGACTAATGCTCTCATTTTGGAATGCCAGCTTTCAAAGAAGACCAGTTGTATGCCTCTAGCTGCTACAATTCAGAAGATAGCAGCTAAAGCAGTCATCACCCCCTCCTCCGCCTTGGGGAGAACAGTTAAGTACTTTTTCCACAGCCCGAACTGAGCTCCGGCAGAATAGTTAGGTGATTAATCTTCGCGCTGCTTCTTCTTGGGTATAATCTGTATAAAACCAAATAAAAATAATTGCAACATTTCAAGTCTTAATAATTTATTTAACCCATCACAGCATTTTCTCTCAGGCTACTTTCACACTTGCATTTTGGCCTTCCGTTTGTGAGATCCATTCAGGGCTCTCACCAGCGGTCCAAAACGGAGTCCTAATGCATTCTGAATGGAAAAGGATCTGCTCAGAATGCATCAGTTTGCCTCCGATCATCTCCATTCCGCTCTGGAGGCAGACACCAAAACCAGGGGCGTGGAAATACATTTCAAAAACTACTTGTCGAAGGACTAAAGCGGGGGCTCGATCTACTTGTCCCTCATCACAATCTACTTGTCCTGATACAAAAAATAATTTAAAATCAAAACCATATTTCAATGCACCGCCGCGCTTCCTTATGCAGGGAGGTGGTTGGCTTGCGTTCCAGTCTTTGTGGTGTGAAATGACTCTAAGTTTAGTCCTCGTTCACACCAGATGATTCTGTCCAGAATGCACTACATCACGGCCGGCTCACTATGTTGTGGGGCAGGAGGGGTCGTGACGATCCATTGAAGTGAATGGCACCGTAGCCACAGCCGCAGGCGGTCGGATGCACGGGATCGCAAGGCATCCGTGCGCCCTACCCCCCCTCCCCAGTATTAAAATCATTGGTGGGCAGTGTGCCCTTCCCTGGTATTAAAATCATTGGTGGGCAGTGTGCCCTTCCCTGGTATTAAAATTATTGGTGGGCAGTGTGCCCCCCCCCTTCCCAGTAGGGATCGACCGATATTGATTTTTTAGGGCCGATACCGATACCGATAATTTGTGAACTTTCAGGCCGATAGCCGATAATTTATACCGATATTCTGGGAATTTTCATTTTTGAAAAAAAAAATAAAAAATTCCCACAAATCTGCTGAAAATTAATGTTTATTGTTAATGTGTATTTTTTATTTTTTTTGTAAATCTTTCTTTTTCATTTATATTGAATATTTTGATGTTTTTATTTTTATTACTTTTTTTTTTTTAAACTAACTTTTAGCCCCCTTAGGGACTAGAACCCTTGTCCTATTCACCCTGATAGAGATCTATCAGGGTGAATAGGAGCTCACACTGTCCCTGCTGCTGTGTGCTCTGTGCACACAGCAGCATGGAGCTTATCATGACAGCCAGGGCTTCAATAGCGTCCTGGCTGCCATGGTAACCGATCGGAGCCCCAGCATTACACTGCTGGGGCTCCGATCGGAGGAGCAGGGGAGAGGGAATCCTGTGGGGGGCGCACTGCGACTGGGGTGGGGGGGGAAGGGGGCGCACCACTGCTCAATACTGGGGGGGAGGGGGGGGGCGCACTGCGCCCCCAATGCTTAATACTGGGGGGGCTTGGGGGGGAGGCGCACTGCGCCACCAATGCCTAATATTGGGGGGGGGGAGGGGGCCGCACTGCGCCACCAATGTCTGATACTGGGGGGCTTGGGGGGGCGCACTGCACCACCAATGAAGCTTAATCTCACATTTATTCATATACAGGAGGCGGGAGCTGCAGGATCACATAGCCGGCTCCCGACCTCTATGAGCTGTAGCTGCGATCCGCGGCACCTGAGGAGTTAACTACCGCAGATCGCAGCTACAGCTCATAGAGGCCGGGAGCCGGCTATGTGATTCTGCAGCTCCCGCCTCCTGTATATGAATTAATGTGAGATTAAGCTTCATTGGTGGCGCAGTGGCCATAGCTCCTCCCCTCCTCTTGTCCCCTGTCCTCCCATTGGCTGGAGCGGCAGCAGCAGCACAGGGGGAGGAGACATTGCTTCTTCTCTCCTGTGCTGCTGCTGAGGGAACACGGAGAGCGCTGTCAGCAGCGCGATCTGTGTTCCCAGGACGTTATCGGAATATCGGCAAAATAAATGCCGATACCGATAGCGTTCAAAATCCTGAATATCGGCCGATAATATCGGTAAATCCGATAATCGGTCGATCCCTACTTCCCAGTATTAAAATCATTGGTGGGTGGTGGGCAGTGTGCCCTCCCTCCCCCGGTATTAAAATCATTGATGGGCAGTGCGCTCTCCCCCTCCTTCTCAGTATTAAAATCATTGGTGCGCAATGCGCCGCACAGACCTGTGAGTTACAAGAAGAAGGAGCGCCGGGCGGCCACAGCGCATGTAAGTATAATGCTGCTGAGTAACTGACCATGGCAGACAGAGGGTACAGACAGATACCGAAGAGGGGGGGCGAGGGTACACTGCCCACCAATGCAAACATTGTAGAAACATTCCCGGCACCCGACCTCTGACAGGGAGCTGCCATCCGCGCAATTAACCCCTCAGGTTCTGCGGATGGCAGCGCCCTGTCAGAAGTGCATCTCCATCACCATGGGAACCCCTCGGGTTTAGAATATACCATCGGATCAGAGTTGTGAGTTTTCTCCAATCTAATGGTATATTTTAACTTCAAGCGTCCCCATCTGCCCACCCAGCTCGTCGCCGATCCACTGCTCCAGTAAAGAAAGCCATCTCAGCCCTGCTACTTGCCCGCAGCAGGGCTAAGCTACTGAACAAACTACCTGCCCGGCGCGTCGGATGATACGATTTCCACACCCCTGCTAAAACGGTGCCTGCAGCGTTTTGCTGTCCTCTTGACGAAACTGAGCCAAATGGATCCGTCCTGGCACACAATGTAAGTCAATGGGGATGGATCAGTTTTCTCTCACACAATCTGGCACAATAAAAAACGGATCAGTCTCCCATTGATTTTCAATAGACTTCATGACGGATCTGTCTTGGCTATGTTACAGATAATACAAACGGATCCGTTCATGACGGATGCATGCGGTTGTATTATTGTAACGGAACAGTTTTTGCAGATCCATGACGGATTCGCCCAAAACGCAAGTGTGAAAGTGGCCTTATATCAGTATACTGGCAGTTAGCTTGTTCCGCCATCCTCCCCCTATTTTGTCTCTGAACAAAGAGATACAGTTGCAAGAAAAAGTATGTGAACCCTTTGGAATGATATGGATTTCTGCACAAATTGGTCATAAAATGTGACCTGATCTTCATCTAAGTCACAACAATAGACAATCACAGTCGGCTTAACCTAATAACACACAAAGAATTAAATGTTACCATGTTCTTATTGAACACACCATGTAAACATTCACAGTGCAGGTGGGAAAAGTATGTGAACCCTTGGATTTAATAACTGGTTGAACCTCCTTTGGCAGCAATAACTTCAACCAAACGTTTCCTTAGTTGCAGATCAGACGCGCACAACGGTCAGGAGTAATTCTTGACCATTCATCTTTACAGAACTGTTTCAGTTCAGCAATATTCTCGGGATGTCCGGTGTGAATCGCTTTCTTGAGGTCCTGCCACAGCATCTCAATCGCGTTGAGGTCAGGACTCTGGCTGGGCCACTCCAGAAGGCATATTTTCTTTGTTTAAGCCATTCTGTTGTTGATTTACTTATATGCTTTGGGTCGTTGTCCTGTTGCAACACCCATCTTCTGTTGAGCTTCAGCTCGTGGACAGATGGCCTTATGTTCTCCTGAAAAATCTCTTGATAAACTTGGGAATTCATTTTTCCTTCGATGATAGCAATCCGTCCAGGCCCTGACACAGCAAAGCAGCCCTAAACCATGATGCCCCCACCACCATACTTCACAGCTGGGATGAGGTTTTGATGTTGGTGTGCTGTGCCTCTTTTCCTCCACACATAGTGTTGTGTGTTTCTTCCAAACAACTCAACTTTGGTGTCATCTGTCCACAGAATATTTTGCCAGTACTGCTGTGGAACATCCAGGTGCTCTTGTGCAAACTGTAAACGTGCAGAATTTTTTTTTTGACAGCAGTGGCTTCCTCTGTGGTATCCTCCCATGAAATCCATTCTTGTTTAGTGTTTTACGTATCGTAGATTCACTAACAGGGATGTCTGCATATGCCAGAGACTTTTGTAAGTCTTTAGCTGACACTCTAGGATTCTTCTTCACCTCATTGAGCAGTCTGCGCTGTGCTCTTGCAGTCATCTTTACAGGACGGCCACTCCTAGGGAGAGTAGCAGCAGTGCTGAACTTTCTCCATTTATAGACAATTTGTCTTACTGTGGACTGATGAACAGCAAGGCTTTTGGAGATACTTTTATAACCCTTTCCAGCTTTATGCAAGTCAACAATTCTTAATCGTAGGTCTTCTGAGAGCTCTTTTGTGCGAGGCATCATTCACATCAGGCAATGCTTCTTGTGAAAAGCAAAACCAGAACCGGTGTGTGTTTTTTATAGGGCAGCTGTAACCAACCCCTCCAATCTCATCTCACTGATTGGACTCCAGTTGGCTGACACCTCACTCCAATTAACTCTTGGAGATGTCATTAGTCTAGGGGTTCACATACTTTTTCCACCTGCACTGTGAATGGTTACATGGTGTGTTCAATAAAAACATGGTAACATTTAACTCTTTGTGTGTTATTAGTTTAAGCCGACTGTGATTGTCTATTGTTGTGACTTAGATGAAGATCAGATCACATTTTATGACCAATTTGTGCAGAAATCCATATAATTCCAAAGGGTTCACATACTTTTTCTTGCAACTGTATATCTCTGTGCAGACTCAAAAACAAAATATGTGTGTAGCCATGCCAACTCATACCAAGCACAGAAACTGGGAGAAGCTGGAGGCTTACCTATATGAACAGTCAACGCCCCGCTTGAAGTGACCATCAGTTAAAGGCTA
This sequence comes from Bufo gargarizans, assembly GCF_014858855.1. Taxonomy (NCBI): domain Eukaryota; kingdom Metazoa; phylum Chordata; class Amphibia; order Anura; family Bufonidae; genus Bufo; species Bufo gargarizans. The sequence goes on along the minus strand of NC_058083.1, from coordinate 60,752,694 downwards.
TGTATAGCTTTGGTGGCAATCATTTTTTTTATTATTGCACTGTACTCATTTTGAGCTAAAAAAAAAATTCTCTCAAATGGTCTTCATTAAAAATGATGAACCATTTTCCCTGCACAACTTTGAGTTTATCTACTAGCAGGATCTGTATTGTCTCTTCATCAGGCAGGAAGATGATGGGCTCCATATCATTATAATATCATTATAGCTCAGTCCTTATCTTACTGATAAGAATGTGGTTTGAATAAGTGTTTATAACCTTTCAGTAATTTAGAGATTAGGTTTATTAGATGACCTAAAGTACAAGTCACAGCTAGACAGTTAACCCTTTGTGATAGAACGACTGAAATTTTTTCACAAAGACCAATTAATAAAAAAGATTTTTAGCCCAAAATGAGCAAAATGCAGGGCTCCATGGGAACATAGGAGGAGAGTTATCAAACTGGTGTAAGGTAGAACTGGCTTAGTTGCCCATAGCAACCAGATTACACCTTTTATTTTTTTATTTTTCACAGCTCCTTTAGCAAGTAAAATGTGGATTCTGATTTATTGCTACGGGCAACTAAGCCGGTTGTACTTTACACCAGTTTGATAAATGACCACATATGTGTATTTCTGATAGACTCCATTGCTAATGCATCAGTGTCTATGAGAGAAGCAATCTAATGATTGCTTGTTATTGTTCCCTATGGAAGCTATTAAAAAGTGTAAAAAAGAAAAATGTTTTAAAGAATATTAACATAACAAATATAAAAATTCAAATCAACCAACTATCCCCCACAAAAAATACATAAACAATAAAAAGATAAACATCATAGGCATCAACATGTGCGAAAACCTCATACTATAAAAATAAAAAATATCCTATACGGCAGTGAAACAGAAAAGAAAGTCAAAATGGCCAATTCGCCATTTTTTAGTCACTTCACCGCCTACAATTTTTTTTAATCATAAATAATTATTATAAAAAGTACAGATTGCACTGCAAAAAAATTGATCCTCACACAGCTCCATACACATAAAAATAAAGTTATGGGGGTCAGAATATGGTGATGGAAAGAAAAAAAAAAATTTCTCCCAAGTTTTTATTTTATTTATTTTTCAGAAGAAAAAAAAATGTAAATGTGGTATCACTGTAATTGTTCTGATCCGAAGAGTGAAGGAAACAAGTCAGTTTTATCTCATAAGGAACACCGTAAAAACAAAACCCATAAAACTATATAAATGTGGTTTCTCTGTAATCGTTCTGACCTGGAGATCGAAGAAAACAGGTCAATTTTATCTCATAGGGAACGCTGTAAAAACAAAACCCATAAAACTATATACAGCCAGGTCCATAAATATTGGGACATCGACACAATTCTAACATTTTTGGCTCTATACACCACCACAAAAGATTTGAATTGTGCTTTGACTGCAGACTGTCAGCTTTAATGAGGGTATTTACATCCTAATCAGTTGAACGGTGTAGGAATTACAACAGTTTGCATATGTGCGTGGCCAAAACAACTGTTTGGAACATTCTTAAAAAGAAGGAACGCACCGGTGAGCTCAGCAACACCAAAAGACCCGGAAGACCACGGAAAACAACTGTGGTGGATGACCGAAGAATTCTTTCCCTGGTGAAGAAAACACCCTTCACAACAGTTGGCCGGATCAAGAACACTCCAGGAGGTAGGTGTATGTGTGTCAAGAGTCAAGAGAAGACTTCACCAGAGTAAATACAGAGGGTTCACCACAAGATGGAAACCATTGGTGAGCCTCAAAAACAGGAAGGCCAGATTAGAGTTTGCCAAACGACATCTAACAGTTCTCGAACAACATCCTATGAACAGATGAGACCAAGATCAACTTGTACCAGAGTGATTGGAAGAGAAGAGTATGGAGAAGGAAAGGAACTGCTCATGATCCTAAGCATACCACCTCATCAGTGAAGCATGGTGGTGGTAGTGTCATGGCGTGGGCATGTATGGCTGCTAATAGAACTGCTTCTCTTGTAGTTATTGATGATGTGACTGCTGACAAAAGCAGCAGGATAAATTCTGAAGTGTTTCGGGCAATATTATCTGCTCATATTCAGCCAAATGCTTCAGAACTCATTGGACGGCGCTTCACAGTGCAGATGGACAATGACCCAAAGCATCCTGCAAAAACAACCAAAGGTTTTTTTAAGGGAAAGAAGTGGAATGTTCTGCAATGGCCAAGTCAATCCCCGGACCTGAATCCGATTGAGCATTTCACTTGCTAAAGACAAAACTGAAGGGAAAATGCCCCAAGAACAAGCAGGAACTGAAGACAGAGGCAGTAGAGGCCGAGCAGAGCATCACCAGGGATGAGACCAGCGTCTGGTGATGTCTATGCGTTCCAGACTTCAGGCTGTAATTGACTGCAAAGGATTTGCAACCAAGTATTAAAAAGTGACAGTTTGATTTATGATTATTATTCTGTCCCATTACTTTTTGTCCCTCAACAAGTGGGAGGCACAGATGCAACTGCTGTAATTCCTGCACCGTTCACCTGATTTGGATGTAAATACCTCAAATTACAGCTGACAGTCTGCAGGTAAAGCACATCCATTTATACATCAGCCCTCCTGCCACCTATGCTACCATAGGATATGTAAGAGGTCTTTTGACCACAATCAAGTTCTTTGTGTGAAGTGCTATTCTGATATTTTGTTAACCCTGTATATGTGGATATTGGCTGATATTCACTGAATTGAGTATCTTATATGATCCAAATATGTCAATAATGTCTGGATATACCACCTTTCAGGTAATAGTTTTGGTGGCATTAACCCTATCTGTGTGAATTTGGTTGACACGTACTTAGTTTAGCAACTTACATTATCTATATATCAGTGATATCTGGGCATTGGTAATCCTATATATGTAAATTAGGTGGATACGTGCTTAGTTGAGTATCTTATATTATCTAAGTGCATTATTATATGTCAGTGATATCTGGACACACTGTATAAATTATGTATAACCTATAGAAGGACAAGGCTACTGGTGAACGGTTGGTTGCAGAATTAAGGCCACTCCTCAATGACGTGGCTGTTGGGGCTACTGGCTAGCTAAACTATCTATATCCAGCATTTATAGTAATGTTGTGTTGTGTTTTGTTTCTTTACCCATTATCTCTCCCCTGATGAACCTTTCCTAGGGGAAACACGTTGGGAGGTTTTAGGGTTAAACGAGGGTGAGTCAGGGCAGGTACGAGACCACAGGCCATCCACCATCAGCGTGTTCCTGTGGGTTGAGGCACTATTGAGGGTCCTCGTAGGGATAGCGTGGTCCCCCGCGTGTCCTCTCTATCAGTCTCTCCCCTCTATTTCGATCAAGGTGATAAGAAAATATGATGTCACAATAATTTTTGTATTTGTTCATATCTACTCTTTGAAGTGGTGGAAATTATTAACATTAAATATTAAAAGTTACGTTTTATTCATGCCTACTGTGATCCTGTGACTCTTTCTTATTAACTACTGGCTGTTAAAAGTCCAAACAGTTCTTATTCAGCACAACACAATATAGGGCGTCCAAATTAACCATAACTTGGGTGAAGCCACAGTCCACTAATGTACAAGAAACATTTTTCTCTGTAAACTATGCTTTTGTCACGGACGGTGTACAGGAAACAAGGCAAAGCAACATGTATAAACGACTCGCTGGATCCCAAAACTAAGGAACCAAGGGAGACCCCTGCAGAAGACCTGGCACTTTCCCTGGCTGCTCAGCCTATGCAAAGATCCGAATGGTGGAGGTTTGCATATCCACGAACCTTGACTATAAAGCCCTGAGCACCCTACAATAGTGAGGGGACACGACCACCGGCTCCCTACACAAGATACGGAGGGAGTCAGGGTCACCTGGGATCCAGCAAACAGAAAATAACAGATAAAGGTACAACACTTAGCTTTGAAGCAAACAGGAGGACAGAGTCAGCGAGCACACACACTCCAGGAAGTAGTATAAGCCGCCCAGAAAAGCCTTCTGGGGAAGAATTTAAAGGGAAACAATTAGTCCAACACATGACAGCTGAGAGAGGCTAACGAGAGGAGGAGCTGAATACCACAACACAGAAACTCAAGGAGGAGGTTCTGAAAGGCCTCTGTCAGAGCTTCTCAGCTGTCTGGTTGTGACAGTACCCCTCCCTCTACGAGTGGACTCCGGACACTCAGAACCCACCTTCTCAGGATGGGACCTATGGAAAGCCCTGATGAGACGAGAGGCTTTAATGTCCGTCACTGGGACCCACATCCTCTCCTCAGGACCATACCCCTCCCAGTGAACAAGGTACTGAAGAGAACCGCGGACAAGACGAGAATCCACAATCCTAGAGACCTGAAATTCAAGATTCCCATCAACCATAATCGGAGGAGGAGGCAAAGGCGAGGGTACAATGGGTTGAACATAAGGTTTCAATAAGGACTTATGAAAAACACTATGGATCTTCCAAGTCTGAGGAAGATCAAGACGGTATGCAACAGGATTGATGACAGACAGGATTTTGTAAGGCCCAATAAACCTAGGACCCAACTTCCAGGAGGGAACCTTCAATTTGATATTCTTGGTAGACAACCACACCAGATCACCAACATTCAGGTCCGGACCAAGCACACGTCTCTTATCAGCCACACGCTTATATCTCTCACTCATGCTCTTTAGATTATCTTGAATCTTTTGCCAAATAGATGACAAAGACGAGGAGAATCTGTCCTCATCAGGTAAACCAGAAGACCCCTCTCCCGAGAAAGTCCCAAACTGTGGATGAAACCCATATGCACCAAAAAATGGTGACTTATCAGAGGACTCCTGACTACGGTTATTTAAAGCAAACTCAGCAAGGGACAAAAAAGAACACCAATCCTCTTGATTCTCCGCCACAAAACAACGCAGATATGTCTCCAGATTCTGATTGATGCGCTCTGTCTGGCAATTCGACTGCGGGTGGAAAGCAGAAGAGAATGACAACCGAACCCCCAAGCGAGAACAGAAAGCCTTCCAGAATCTGGAAACAAACTGCGTGCCCCTATCAGAGACTATGTCTGAAGGAATACCATGCAATTTGACAATGTGATCAACAAATGCCTGCGCCAGCGTCTTAGCATTGGGCAAACCAGGAAAAGGGATGAAATGAACCATTTTGCTAAAACGGTCCACCACCACCAGAATCACAGTCTTCCCCGAGGAACGAGGCAGGTCCGTTATGAAGTCCATGGACAGATGTGTCCAAGGACGGGAAGGAATGGGTAAGGGAAGGAGAGGACCTGATGGCCGTGAATGAGGGACTTTGGCACGAGCGCAAGTCTCGCAGGCTGCCACAAAACCCTCAACCGACTTACGAAGCGCAGGCCACCAGAATCTCCGAGCGATGAGATCCAGTGTGGCTCTTACCCCCGGGTGCCCAGCAAGGACCGTATCGTGGTGTTCTTTAAAAATCTTGTGTCTTAAAGCGAGAGGCACAAACAACCTCCCAGGAGGACAAAGATCAGGAGCCTCTGACTGGGCTGCCTGCACCTCTGCCTCCAATTCAGGAAAAAGAGCAGAGACCACCACACCTTCAGCCAAAATGGGACC